>NC_136511.1:31958720-32123720 GCF_053919585.1 Euprymna scolopes
GGTCAGACGATAAGGCCTTAAGGAAATTTTAATAATTCCACCTGCCCGTTTTTTTCTTTTTTTTTTGTTTCTTTGGTATTTGAATTAAATATATATATATATATATATATATATATATATATATATATATATATATATATATATATATATATATTAGGATTTTTAGAAACAAATATATTGAGTAAAATGATTCATAATTTTAAATTAAAAATCAGTTTCAAAAGGAAAACAAACAAAATCAATAGATTGTACGATCGTTTCGGAAACGATGTTTTTATTGAAATAGTCTTGAACAATAATTTAAAAAAAGATTTTCTTCAAACAAAGTCTCCTCATCAGCAAAAACTTTGGAGGGGGGGGGGGTTAAAGACACCAAAATAAACCTAGCATTTTTTTGTATTCCTGGAAAGATTTTTAAAAATAAAGAAAAAGAGGTTACTAATTTTCATGTTGATAAATAAAATACAAATAAAATAGGATGGAAAAATAAGTTTAAGAGAAAATATTTTTAATATTTCTAATAAAAAAAAAATATATATACCTTTTGTCCGCCCGCTTTTAAAGCCTGTCATTGTTTCAGTCCATCTATTCCTTGACATGTTGTTAAATGTTGTCCCTGAATGGTTGAAATAATTATTTATATTACTTTAAAGGAAACGCTGATAAATGTACTATTGCTAGTTTATTGTCGTGGCTTAGTGGGGGATGCCCTTTTCTCTACCCTGCAACCCCTCTCCCACAGAAGAGACGTTGTGAGCCTATCCTTGTTTTATCGTTATTTTCATGGCAGGTGCTCGTCTGAACTCCAATCTCTGGTCCCCCCTCGCCAATCTTTCACGAAAAACACCCGTATAGCTGAATCCACTGTGAAAAATTTCCCCCACTCTTTATCTGTGCCTAAATCAAAACGTGGATTCCATGAACAAAGCTTCTTTCTTAGAACTGCACGCCTGTGGAACTCTGTTCCGTCTGCCTGCTTCCCTCCGGACTACAACTTGGATGTCTTCAAGTCCAATGTTAACAAATTCCTAATGAACCGCCCCTTAAGTAAACACTTCATCAAATCTCCACACTAACGTGATGTACTTGCAATAACCCTTATCCCTGAGTGGCTTCCGGGCCTTGATAAGTGGTGATTACTGTGTAAAAAAAAAAAATTGAATTTAAAATTATAATTAATTTAGAAAGGGTGATAATTGCCATTTTTTGAAAAAAATAACTTCAAATAAAAAACCTTTACGGGTAAAAGGGATATAGCCACTAATTATTCATAAAGTGAATTATTTATTTATTGTAATGTTTTAAAGAATATAAAGATTAATAAAGTCCATCATAGTAATACTATTAATCCTTGTGATAGTAATTAAATAATAATATTTATAATAGTAATTATAATAGTTATAGTACTAATATTAATAAAAATAAAAACTATATATAAATTTAAATAAAATGGATAATAAAACAGTAGAAAATAATGGTAACAAAATATCAAGTAAAATAATAATAATAATAATAATAATAATAATAATAATAATAATAATAATAATAATTATTATTATTATTATTAAGTTATAAATTATAAATGCTTAAAATAGATTAGTAATCAGAAAATTTTATGATTTATGGTGGCTTAAACCTGTCGGATTTAAACCAACCTTTATGAATGCATCCGGTAGGAATTTCGACTTTTAAGTTTAAGGGACTGGATTTACTGTCATTATATCTTAATATATTTAGGGTTTCATATCTACAAAGTGCGCAGAATCTGTTACCCAGCATATACGCTTTATAAGATTCTAGTATTTTCAATTTCAAATTGAAGGGAATATTTCCACCATTAAGGTGCCAAATATATTCTGATAAATCTGTCTGGTTTTTTAAGGATAGATTTTAAAGGAGTGCTTATATATATATATATATATATATATATATATATATATATATATATATATATATAATTATATATACAGTTGTGCCCGATATTATTCATACCCCCCTTGAAAATTGAGTTTATTAGGTGTAACTTTTGTAAGAATTTATTGTTTACGTCCATATTGATACATATTCTTAATAAACCTCTTCTGATCATTTTCGTCATTTTAAAATCTCGGCATACTTGTAATAAAAGAAATATACAGCTATTTATAAAATCTGCAATGTTCAAAAATAATCATACCCCCTTATTTTTTCAGTATTAATCGAGTTTCTGACTGTTTGTTTTCTGTTTGATTCTTATTTTGAATGCTTTTATACAACCTTTGATTAATTTCATTTCGTTTTTTGCATTTTTCAGAAATTAAAATAATATCAACTGAAAACCAATAAAAGAATAAAAATTATTAGAATGGGGAAGAAAAAAGAGCTTAGTAATGATCTTAGGACTAAAATTGTGAATTCACATAAGGATGGTTTAGGTTACAAGTCAATTTCCAAGAAATTTGAGGTCCCTACAGCAACAGTACAGAGCATCATCAAAAAATTCCAGAGCCACCACACAACAAACAACTTGATTGGTAGAGGAAGGAAAAGGAAACTGTCTGCTAGAGCCACCAGGAATATTGTAAGAAGTGTCAATGCAAATCCAACCACCACTAATAAGGACATTTTAGAAAATCTGGAGTCTTCTGGCATAAAAATATCAAGGCAAACATTGCAAAGGACTCTGCATGAAAATGGTCTGAAAGGAAGAAGACCAAGAAGGACTCCATTGCACACCGGAAAACACCTTGCAGCACGTCTAAAGTTTGCTAGGACCCATGTGAATTCTCCAGAGTCCGTTTTCTCAAGTATTTTGTGGACTGACGAAACAAAAATTGAATTGTTTGGCCATATGGATGCTTCTTACGTTTGAAGGAAGAAAGGAGAAGCTTACAACCCAAAGAACACCATACCCACGGTGAAACATGGTGGTGGTAGCCTAATGTTTTTGGGCTCCTTTTCGGCTAGTGGTCCAGGTAGTTTGGTCAAGATAGATGGAACCATGAAGAAGGAGCAATATTTGGAGATACTCCAGAAAAACATTAGACAGGATGCGGAGAAGCTCCATTTAGGACCAAACTGGGTCCTTCAACAGGATAATGATCCAAAACATACTGCCAAAATAGTCAAGAAATGGTTTGAGGATAATCAAATTCATGTTTTGAAATAACCTAGCCAGAGTCCCGACCTGAACCCTATCGAAAACCTCTGGCACATATTGAAAACTGAGGTTAAAAAGCAGAAACCTAGAAATTTGAGGGATTTGGAGAACTACTGCATTGAAGAATGGTCAAAAATCAGTGTTGATGCTTGTAAAAACCTTGTTGATAAATATCCCAAACGGTTACAGGCAGTTATTAAGAATAAAGGGCATGCTATTGACTATTAGTAAGAGAGGTATGAATAATTTTGAACTAGTGCCATTATTGTTTTTCTTTGTATAATGTTTCAAACTTGCATAATTTATTTATTTGTTGAGTTTAAATTAAATGCTTATGCTTGATTTATTGTTTGAAATCCCTTTAATATTGTCTACCTTCTGGTTTGAGCAATATTCTTATAGAAATCTCAAAGATCCGAGGGGTATGAATAATATCGGGCACAAGTGTATATATAAAAAAAATTAAAAAATTTAAAAAATTTTAAAACTTTTAAATTATAAATCAAATTACTTAATATTGAATTAGCTCTAGGACATTTAACTATCGAGCTTATTATATATCTAAATTACAACGAGCATTTCCTGTATTTTAATTAAACTAGTAATTTCACTATTACATTAAAATACACTTAGCTCTTTAGACTATTATTCTAATCTCCTTTAAGTTATATATATATATATATATATATATATATATATATATATATATATATATATATATATATATATATATGAGTTTATATATTTAAGTTTACCATTTTGATTACCTTGGTAAACTTATTGTAATTTTCATTATATATATATATATATATATATATATATATATATATTGGTGTATATTATACTGTTATATATATATATATATATATATATGTGTGTGTGTGTGTGTATGCGTGTGTGTACACATAAGAATGAATTATAACATTTAATGCTAGTAAGATTAAGCTGCTCTCCTTTAACAATTATAAGATGCCTCTCCAACCATCGATATCCATGACAAATATACCCCTTCCTGACAATTCTTCCTTCAAACTCGTCGGCCTAACATACACAGTCAATATGAACTGGAACAAATATATTGAGGGCATTGCGAAGGCTGCTGCAAAGGAGGTGGGTTCCCTCTATCGAGCTAGAAAATGTTCACACCTGAGAGTATCCTGTATCTCTACAAGGCTAGCATTCGCACATGCATGGAGTATTGTTGCCACATCTTGAATTTTTGATCTACAGACTTGCAAATTTCTTAGAGTATTCAGTCATCTGGAAAACTTTTTAATCGGTTTTTATCCGGAAAACGAGTGTTAAGCAATAAAAATTGAAAAAATTAGTACTTCAATGCCATCAGGTTTTTATCTGTTTGTCAACTGTTTTACGACTGTGAATGCGCGAATCGTTCACATGACAGCTTCCTTATTTTAAGAATAAGTAGGTTTCAAAACACTTTTTAAAAATCGTGGCAAGCTGGCCTAATGGCAAATTTATCAAGTGTGCACGTGCTGACGGCAAGGGCAGAGGGAGGGAAATAGGGGGGAGGGAAAGCAGCACGTGGTCGAACAAGAGAAGCAAGTTGCTCGAGCATGATGGACGTGTGAAGTGAAAGCCGAGAAAGTGCTTGCTAACCAGCGCGAGGTGGCGGGGAGAGATACTTTTAAAAAGCATAGATAATATAGCGCTATACAAATGTGTGTGCGAAAAGAGTTTTGAAAATAAGGAAATGCGTTATTGTTGGAAGAACCACGATTAAATGCATTTCGTTTACTGAATCAGATTTTTATTTATTTTCTATTTCTGTTTGTACCAGACAATGTGTGGGTCTGAGAGGTTTGATATTTAGAGACACATGTAACGGTTACGTAACTTTGGTTCTGTACAGTGCAATTCAGACTGCAATATTTAAACATGCGGAGAGGCATGTCAAGCTTTCTCCAGGTGCATCGCGATGGGTCCCTAACTAGAGCAGATAATCAATCGATTTGATTGAAAAATGGGGGATTTCACCGGTTTCGATGTCACTAAAAACATGGAAGGATGAAACATTCGTTATCATTCAATATCGGGCAACATGCAAAGTAACATTGGTTTTAGTGTTCGAAATTCGCATATGAAGACATAAACGAATGCCGTGGAAAGGTGTTTAGTAATTTGAATTCGGCAAAAATATTAAAACAACAAATCAAGTCATGTTTTTTTATCTACGTGAAAGTATGGTGTTTTATTGTTGCAGCCCATCCAGAAAAAAATTTAAAGAAAGGGGAGAAAATGTCAATCAACAAAGTAAATTGGAGAGAAAAGGTTGAAGAAGAAAGGCTGTCACGTGCCTGGTGATAGTTTCTGTAAAATAAAATAGCCACTTCTTTACAAGTAAAATTCAATAATTTATCAAATAAAAATTAGAAGACTGTTATAATTTAAAAAGTGATTTATAAAACATACATGTATCCGATTAAAATGCTATAGCAAAATTTCAAGCCAATCAGTAAATTAATTTTTTAAATTACCTCTTAGTAACATACGGACATTTATATTTTTATTTATATAAATATTTGTCGATTAAAATATATCATCTGCAAAAACAGAGACAAGGGTGATTTTACATTTATGCTATATAAATATATAGCATATATATTCGATGAAAATATGTCATCTGCCTAAGCAGATTACAGTCGTATAGTAAAAAAAGATTCGTACCGAAAATATCCGAAAGTTTTACTGAAAAAAAAAAAACTCATAAAATATAATTCATCTTTCTTCTTATAGTTTCTATGGGCCAGAATGTGGGGTGTTATTTCTTAATTCTCTTGTAGCATTACAGTCACACGGATTCCTTTCAATTCTCAGTATCTTATACACTCCTTTGCTTATTTACAAACCCGACAACATCCAAAAAAAGAAATAAAGTTCTGCATCAAAGACAAAACAAATCAATTCTAATGTAAAGCTATACAAAAGTTATCCTTGACATTTGATCATGTAATTTTGGGTTGTTAGTGATATCTTTCTACATCGTCAGGAAGTTCGTTCCATTATATATTATATCACCCATATAAAAAGGCCATTATAATGTTTGTCGTCGGCACCACAAAACGGTTGCTGAACGACTTTTATTGCGAGGCAAACGTAATTTACATAAATATTGAAAAGGAAAGACAATTATTTTTGACATAAACTTTTTTTTGTTTCCAAATTTTTTAGATGAAGGTTGATGATTCAAACTACTGTTGTCTTGAATATCATTTTCAAAATGTTTCGATCGATGTAATCTCCGACCTTCTTCAGTTGTATCTCGCCGCAGTCGGGAATCTGCACGGAATTTGTCCAAAAGATTTCCGAGTTCGTCAAGATACACATGAAGAAGGTCGAAGGTTACATCGACTGAAACGTGGTGAAAATAACACTCAGAATGAGAGCATTATTCTGAATAATATAAACAGTTACAAATCTTTTTTTATCTACTTCTCCCTTTATAAAAAAAAATCGTTTCAGTATCTCAAACTTTGTAATTCTTATAACGACCCTTTTCGATCAGTTTATTTCTCATCAACTCAACAGGTTTGGGAAATAAAAGAGAAACAAACATCTATTGTTAAATATTGATCGCGTAACGCCGAAGTGTGTGTTGCTCGGCGATTCCTATGATTATCTAAACCAAAATGCTTTGTCGGCTAAAATATGACGTTTTTAAATGTTTTAGATGGAGATTGGTTATACGTATTATTTAGATTCATCGGACTACTGTTCTCAGAGCAGAAAAAGTAATATGGTTAAGCTTAAACATGGAAACGTAAATGACTAGTTGATAAAACTGGAAAAGAAAAGGGACAAGATATTCTAGTAAAAAATATAAATTTATAACTTAAAATATTGCAGCAATAAGAATTTGTTTAAATTCAGTTCATAACACTATAGGATCAATTCTTAATGCTGCAATATTTTAAGTTATGAATGTATTATATTTTTTACTAGAATATCTTGTCTTTTGCTTTCCCAGTTTTAACAACTAGTCTTTTATTTTTCCATGTTTAAGCTTAACCATATTACTTTTTCTGCTTGCATTTTTTTAATTGTAATATATATATATATATATATATATATATATATAGATAGATATAGATATATAGATATGTAGATAGATCGATAGATAAATAGATATGGATAGATAGACAGAGACAAATAGGGAAATAGCTGAATAAATAGAGAAAGAGAGAGGGAGAGAGAGATATCTACGACCAACGTGACGATTATTGAATGCTCGATGCAATGCGAGAACTTTTGGCACTCGATAATAAGGAAGGAATGCAACAATTAAAAAGATAGACTTATATGAATTGATTGAAGCAAATAGATCATCTTTATACGCAAAAGTTCACCACAGATAGACAGAGTACCAACGACAATAACAACACTGTGCGTTTATGTATTTGTATGTATTTGTATGTGTTTGTATGTATTTGTATGTGGTTGTATGTATTTGTATGTGTTTGTATGTATTTGTATGTATTTGTATGTATTTGTATGTGGTTGTATGTATTTGTATGTATTTGTATGTGGTTGTATGTATTTGTATGTATTTGTATGTATTTTTATGTGTTTGTATGTATTTGTATGTATTTGTATATATTCGTATGTATTTGTATGTATTTGTATGTATTTGTATGTGTTTGTATGTATTTGTATGTATTTGTATGTGTTTGTATGTGTTTTTATGTATTTGTATGTGTTTGTATGCATTTGTATGTGTTTGTATGTATTTGTATGTGTTTGTATGTATTTGTATGTGTTTGTATGTATTTGTATGTGTTTGTATGTGTTTGTATGTATTTGTATGTGTTTGTATGTATTTGTATGTGTTTGTATGCGTTTTTATGTATTTGTATCTGTTTGTATGTATTTGTATGCGTTTGTATGTATTTGTATGTATTTTTATGCGTTTGTATGTATTTGTATGTGTTTGTATGTATTTGTATGTGTTTGTATGTGTTTGTATGTATTTGTATATGTTTGTATGTGTTTGCATGTGTTTGTATGTATTCGTATGTATTTGTATGTATTTGTATATGTTTGTATGTGTTTGTATGTATTTATATGTGTTTGTATGTATTTGTATGTGTTTGTATGTGTTTGTATGTGTTTGGATGTGTTTGTATGTATTTGTATGTGTTTGTATGTGTTTGGATGTGTTTGTATGTATTTGTATGTGTTTGTATGCGTTTGTATGTGTTTGTATGTGTTTTTATGTATTTGTATGTGTTTGTATGTGTTTGTATGTATTTGTATCTGTTTGTATGTATTTGTATGTGTTTGTATGTGTTTTTATGTGTTTGTATGTATTTGTATGTGTTTGTATGTATTTGTATGTGTTTGTATGTGTTTGTATGTATTTTTATGTGTTTGTATGTGTTTGTATGTGTTTGTATGTATTTGTATGTGTTTGTATGTGTTTTTATGTATTTGTATGTGTTTGTATGTATTTGTATGTGTTTGTACATCCGTGAGAGACTGAGAATACAGGATGAAGAATGTTAAAAAGAAATGCATCGTTTGTTTGAAATCCATCTTTATTCAAATGTAACAGGTGCGCGCTGTATCCATGTCAGCGTCAGGCATGACTGCCAAACAACAGTATCTATTCAGAGTTAAAACATGTGCCCAATGAAGGAACGTGTTTCACATACAACAACACGACAGGAGATGAAACAGATAGATGTGTTTATAAAAAATGACTTAAATAATGGCTTTAAGATGCGTCCATGCAATGTGTGTGTTTAGCGATGCAAATGTTAAATGAAACTGCAGTGACAGAACAATGAACAAGACGACGGACAAACACTTGTATATACTTATATACTTATATCTAGACATTCGTGATCTTCAAATCACACTTTCCGATCACAACTGATCTGATCTTAACCGTTTTACTGAGATCAAAGTGTATTATTTGTTCTAATATTTCATCGGTTATGTTCTCGTTGAGTGAATAAAGAATTTATAACTTACTACCTAGTTCTACCTACGTATTGAGCACTGTTGAAGTAAATACTTAAAGTTTGCGCTTAAATTTATACTTTGGTATATTAATTTATGTAATTAAATGAAGTAGTCATACATATATATATATATATATATATATATATATATATATATATATATATATAAAACAAAATGAAAATTACAATTAAATTTACCAAAATCATCCAAGATGGTAAAGTTAAAGTATAATATAAATATTAAAGAATTAATATTTATAAAGTTATCTCAGCCAGGTGTAAAAGCTCGATAAAACCAAATAAGAAATAGAGCTTATAGGACTATCCACTTATCTAGTGTTTCTTTTTCAGATTAAATATGTTTTTTAACTCATTTCAAAGTGTTTTTTAACGTGTTTTATTAACTGTTTGCTCGTATATATATATATATATATATATATATATATATATATATATATATATATATAACTACTTCATTTACTCACATAAATTAATATACGAAAGTATAAATTTATGTGTAAACTTTAAGTATTTACTTCAACAGTACTCAATACGTAGGTAGAGCTAGTTAGTATGTTATAAAATATATATGGCGATTAAGCTACACAGAATATTCCGCGTTTCATCCACTCTAGGATTCTTAAGGCTGATTCATCGGGCTTATAAGCCTGAAAAATCCTAGAGTGGATGAATCCCAGAGTGTTTTTGATATAGATGTACATCATAATACGTTGATAAGTATGTTTTAACTTAAATAGGGATGGCATAATAAAAACTGTGGGGTCTGCGTTCGTGCCTGGTCTCCATAGAATGGAAATAGGCACAAACTTTAATAAAGACTTTTCATATGCGTAAGTATACTTTGATAATTATGTTTCAGTTTGAAGAAATATGGTATAATAAAATTATGGGATGTTCTTTCTCACCTGAACCCCATAGAATGGAAATATGTTACAAAGTTTAACAAGGTGTTTTAATATAGATTCCCAGAATATTGTGATAAGTGTTTCAGTGTGAACAGGTATGGTATAATAAACTATGGGGTTATCTATTTTATTTTTACTTCCATCATATTTTGCTTTGGTTTTGATATCCCCAAATTCGAAGCTATCTCTTTACAACCCTTTTTTTACATAGGCATTACAACTTATCAAGGCCAAGAGGCCACTCGAGGATAAGGGTTAAAGAGTGTACAGTAGAAATTGGACAATATAGTAATCGTTAGTAATGGAAATTTGTTAAATTTGTTAACAAGTGGAACGGCTCATCAAGAACTTGTTTAGGTTAGTCTTGAAGACAACCATATTGTAGTCAGCTAAGCTATCATACTTTCATAAATCAGAGTCCATTTTCTGTAGGCTGTTTTTGAACTCAGTCAACGACGAGTACTTTTGCTAGTATATATATATAAACATGTGTTAGTGAAAAGTACGGAGAAATTCACGGTTTGGTTTTTAATTTTTTCCAGTTAAGGTTTATTTCTTTTTGTAGTATTATTTACTTGTTTGTATGTAGGAACCATATGTCACATTGTTTCCGTTAGCGCTTTCTACTGAAATCCTAGTCGTTTTTGGGCGGTTGTTTGTGTGCTGGGTGTAAAAAAAAGGTTGCTTAGGGAAGACGTGGTCACGTGTTTCAGGCGTATCCACTTGAGTGTATGTACAACATTTAAACAGGTTTATTAAAATTACAATCTGATAAAATTTTCAATTTTAAATGTACATCCCCCCTGTCTACTTATCAGCTTAATTAGCTAGATATATTACAATATTACGACTGGGTTCGTAGTTAATACCATTTCTCATTATGTGTTACATTTTTATATACAAACCCTGTAGAATTTTGAGTCGTTTTATGCTGGGATAATTATGGAAGACATTTATATTTTCAACCACAATTTTCCTAAAATCTGAGTATATTGTTTTTCTTTTACTGAAAAAATATTGCTATCAAATTTATTTTCTAAAATGATTTCTTGTTTTTTTTTTCAGTTTTACGTGGCTTTTCAATGTAGATATGATGTGATATATATATATATGTATATATATATATATATATATATATATACATATATATATATTTCTATGGAAATATATCTTATTTCCTTATAATATATACCAATTTTTATTTAAGAAGCTCAGTGTAATTACAGGGCAATACAGTGAATGAATGACAAAATTCAGTCGAAATTTACAGTTCTTGACAGTATCTGTTTCATAGCGCAAAATCAATCACTTAATTATCAACTATTTAATCTATTTTACCCTTGATTAATCAATCCATCAAAAGGAAATAAAGTGTGATTTGACATGATAAACATCCGAAAATTGGAAGAGAAGCTGCAAATACCATATAATATGTTTACATTACGCCATTTGTAAATGTCAACTGAATTAAAGGAATAAAGTTTAAGATGGTCAACATCATGAACTTTGGAATATAGACTTTTTCACCACCATTCACTATATATATATATATATATATATATATATATATATATATATATAAAAAATGATAATAAGTACAAACCTGAAGAAAGTGCTCAATACTATTGCAGAGCAAATTTATATTTTTATTACCGTTTTATCTGCTTAGTTAAACATGTTTCGGTTACAGAATCGTATCAACGACCCAGTAACTTCCTCATTTTATATTTATATTGAACAAAAGCAATGAAGACAATATTGGATCGATCATGACCAAACCTGGCATGATGATGGTCCCCCACCTACGGATGGTGCACACCATTTTCCAAGGTTACGGTCAAAGGTATATATATATATTATCTTACAGTCCACACCACTGGACCAATCATGACCAAACCTGCCATGATGATGGTCTCCGACCTAGGGATGGTGCTCACTATTTTTTAAGGTCAAGGTCAAAGATTAAGGTCGGGACTTTGCGCAAAACGCAGATATAGTTTATAATTAGTGAATGCTACAAATGTCATAAAATAGTGGACATCCGCGAAAAAATGCAGGCAACAACAGAAAGATAATCAATGTAGTATTTTGAGTCTTGACAGGCAAAAACGGATTTACCTTGGAAAGGTAAGACTAAAAAGAGCACCTGCAAAATATGATGAATTAGAAAAAAGAGTTGCCCTGAGGATGTCACGTTAATATATGCATTAATAAGAACACCAAACCTATATTTTGTCGAGGCAGGCTTGTACCATTTTTTCTAGGGAAAAGAGTGATGAGAGAATTAGATCATGTGGGAAACCAAAGCATTTACAAAAGAGTGGAATCCTCTAGTTGGCTGCACCCATGATGGCGTTAAAGCAACAACGAGAAAGCCCGAATATGTGCGTGTGAGAACGATAAGTAAACTATCAATATGGCCACTCCACGTGCCAATTACAATTTTCCTCGAACTAATAATGAGGAATTCAGCAAATATGATTTCAGCCACGTTCATCAGGAGGCGGAATTGAGTTAAGATATTCCCGTATTGTGGACGATAGACACATACAGTGGCCTGTGCCAATATTCAAGGTTACAAGTCAGCGGACACAATGCTACAAATACTTTTCAACAGAATATAAACGAGTGGAAGACAACAGAACATATACTACACTAACATCCTCTCGAATTTAGCATTAAATCATTGTACAAAAGTACAATTAATAGAATTAATAGTACAGTTCAGACGAATAGATATCAAATCTTCATAAGTAATACACACACACACACACACACACACACACACACACATATATATATATATATATATATATATATATATATATATATATATATATATATATACAGTGGCGGCTCGTGCCTGGAGCTGTGGAACTGCAGCACCCCCAAGTCATTTTTACTCATTATTATCGATACACGTTAAAAAGAATACGTTTATTTTTTTTCTTTGTATGTGATAATATATCATATTATATATATATATATATATATATATATATATATATATATATATATATATATATATATATATAATCCTGAAGCTTAATGTCGATAATTGTCCCCATACTCATATAAGCATAAAAGCAAAACTTTGCTTGGGACTGCGAAATTCACAGTTACACATTCTTAGTGAAATTCGTTTGTGCGCATGCCCGATCTAGAACGGTTAATACGAGTCAAATCGGAACTGTATTTTCGCAGTTCCAAACGCGGTGTTTGCGCGTTTTAGCTTATTTATTTATTTTTTAAGAAGCTTTGTTTACAAATGTTTTCTTTTTGTTATTATTAAAAAGTGTAACGTGTTCTTGTAAATAAAATCTCCACCTTAAAAAAAAAAAAAAATCCCACACTTTTAAATGCGATTTAAGCAGACAAAAATATATAATATGCCAAACTTTTTTTTTAATTAAAAGTGTTCGGGCTTTTAGCCTTGAAGTTACAAATGTTATTTTTATTTTACCTATATGGCTTATTTTATTTGTATTTTTAAGTAGTTTAAAATTTATTTATTTTGTAGTAGTTTAACTTTACAGAATAAAAAAATATTTACGTTTTTTTTTATAGAAAAGCGAAGAAAAGTTTATTTTTTAAAATACATTTTAGTTAGAAATGTTTTTGCCTTATATATATATATATATATACACACATATATACATATATATATACACATATATATTCACACGCATATATATACACACACACATATATATACACACACACATATATATACACCCACACACATATATATACACACATATATATATACACGCACATATACACACATATGTATACACACACATATATATATATACACACATATACACACATATACACACACATATATATACACACACATATATACACACACACATATATATATATACACGATATATATATATACACATATATATACACACATATATACACGCACATATATATACACACCCACATATATATACATATATATACACGCATATATATATACACACACACATATATATATATACACACACATATATATATATACATACACACACATATGTATACACGCACACATTATATATATATACACGCACACATTATATATATATATATATATATATATATATATATATATATATATATATATATATATATATAAAGCTTTAGCATTTATTTACATCCCACGAGGACAAAGCAAGAAGTTTTAGACTTTGAACAAAGTTTTTTAATTAAAATGTGCAATAACAAGACGAGTATGTAAAACCGTTTTTATAATAAGCTTAGTAAATAGCAAAGTTTGTTTTTATTTTTATATAAAAAGTTGTAAAAAGATTTGTAAATAAAATTATGTATCTTTAAGTTTTGTTTGTTTGCTCATAGTACAAACATGTAAACTTTTTTATTCTATATTTTATTTACAAAGTTTTGTTATAAACACACATTTTTAAATTTTAAATAAAACTGTTATCCAATAAAACCATTTTTAAATGGTAATCTCCTAACTTTACCATCGTTTGCAGGCAAAGATTTTGTTTTTATGAAAAAATAAATTATTAAAAAATTGTAAATAAAATGTATTTAAACAATGTTTTTCGTTTGTTTGCCTGCGGTAAAATTTTATTTAATCTGTAAAGTTTAAAAGAAATATATTTGTATATTTTTTTATTACTCTGTAAAGTGTATACAATTTAAAATAGTGTTTTTTGATTAAAATGTTTTTGCGTATTACCCCTTTTTCGACGGCTTATAATGGCAAAGTTAAAAATCTTTGTATTAAAAAAAGCAATTTTAATGACAAGCTTATTTTGTTATACGCCTATTTTTAATTAACAATACGCTTTTTATAAATAAAACCGTTGTTAAATAGTAAAACTTTTTTCGTTAATAAAAATCTGTGACCTAAAAGTTATAAAAGTATGATTCAACTCAGTTAGAACTTCCGGTTCAGTTGAATCGCAAAAAGAGGATCACATAAACATTGTATTCCTTCTATCCTAATTGATATTCTACTAATAGACTACCTAGTACTTACCTTTCCCAGTACAATTTATATAAAAAGAATTTAACCATGGTCTCCTTGCGGTCTCCTTGCACCCCCAAGAAATAACTTCTGCGACGGTAAATGAACTTCAACAGATTGAGTGTTCACTGCAGTCTCTCCATGATAAAGTTGTAATTAAGAAAAGAAGCCGTTCAACGCCTGATATTCAAATATCTCAGCCAGGCATTAGCAACAACAAAGTGTATATTCGTAGCTTTAATGGTACCAACGGAAAAGTTAGCTTTGCGGCTGTGAACTAAAAAAGGCATTGTTCTGCTTTCCTTGTTTGTTGTTAGGGGGTGATGTAACATGGACAAAAGATAGTTTCAGAACTATTAGCAAAATGAAAGATAGAACTGAAAAGCATGAGAAGCACGTTGACAATGTAGTTTCCCTATCAATTTTGGGGACCATAAATATTAAAGCAAAACTTAGTGAGGCCTGCAGACTTTCAATCAATCATCATAACATGAATGTTAAGAAGAACCGTGAAATTTTATCTAAAATAATAGATTGTATTTTCTTTTGTGGGAACTTTGAAACTCCCTCACGAGGACATGATGAAAAAGATGATTCAGTAAATCCAAGTGTATTTAGAGGATATTTAAATTTTGCATCTTAATTAGATCCAGATTTAAAGAATCACTTAGAAACCAGTAATGTCTTCAAAGGTGTTTCCAAGACTATCCAGAATGACATACTTGACTGTCTTTTACAAATATACCCTAATGAAATAAGGGCAGAAATTAGCAAAGCTTCCTTTGTAGCTGTCATGGCTGATGAAATAACAGATGTGTTTGAACATACACAAATGATCATTGTTTTACGGTACGTCTTGGATGAAAAAATACTTGAACGCATTTGGGGATTCTTTATTCCAGAAAACCAAACCGCTGATAGGATATCAAAATGTATTCTACAACAATTAGATATAATCCTTCAAGGGAATCGCCAAAAACTGATAGCTCAGACATTTGATGATGCAAATGTCATGAAAGGCAAAAAAGCTGGTGCTCAGGTGAAAATAAAAGCAGTTTATAGTAATGCGCATTTCACTCACTGTTATGTGCATCAACTTAATTTAATAATGAGGAATGCAGCAAGCATTACACAAAATGCTAGAATATTTATCTCTTACATTTTGGCTATTCCGACTTTCTTTTCTAGATCACCACAGCGTCTGTCCATTTTTCAAGAAGCATCTGGATGTAAGCATTCTACGTGTATCCGCCACAAGGTGGAACTTTAACATACATAAATAGAGTTCATGAAAATGTTCAAGCGTAAAAAAACTGTCACTGAAATTCAGTCAACATCATATGTAGATGAGACCATTGCAGAAGCGACAGGAATTCTGAAATATTTGAACGATGAAAATTTCATATTTTGGTTTGAGCTATTTCATAAAATTATGTCTCATGTTGAAATTATTCCTCGGGAAATTAGCATATATAAAGTCAATGAATACGTAACAAATTTCAAAACTGCTATTTTAGAGATAAGAAACACCAAATACTGTGAAAATTCTTCACAAACACTCAAGGGCGAAGCTAAAGAACTGTGTGACTATATATCTGTTGATATAACGCACAGATATTCTTCAACTAAACATTTAATACTTGCTAAATTGTTTTACAAGATAAGCTTTGCTAGTTTTAAGAAATAAAAAATACCTACAGAAGAGATATCCTTGACAACTGAAGCATATCCCATGATTGACAAAGAAAAGTTTGAAACTGAGCTAGAAATATTTTATAGTAGGTCAGATATCCATGAGTATTGCAAAGTAATTGATCTCCTGAAATTTATTTTGGAAAACAATTTAAACGATGTTCTTAGTGAAATCACAAAACCCATAAAAATTATCTTGACAATTCCCATGACTACATAGGAGATAGAACGTTGTTTTTCAACTCTGAAAAGAATAAAAACTTTTCTAAGGAACACCATGGGTTGCGAAAGACTAAATGCACTTGCAGTGCTTTCAATTGATAAAAAAAGTTCTTCAGCAGTCATTCAGAAGTTAAGGAGAAAATTATCAATCTTTTCTCACAAATTAAAACAAGAAGAATGGAGTTTACTTTCAAATGAATGTAATAAGTAAAATATTTAAAATATTTACATCTATTTAGGATTCCTTTAAATCATTGTATTTTTATACGTGTGCATACGTATAAATTATGTATAATTTTATGTTTGTTTTATTTTTACACAATATTAAAAAAAATAGGTGTTTTCTTTATAACAGCACCCCCACTAATCTTAGGCACGAGCCGCCACTGTATATATATATATATATATATATATATATATATATATATATATATATATATATATATATATATGTATGTATGTATGTATGTATGTATATATAGTTTCGGCGTCAGACAGATAAATACTAAATCCCTATTAGTTATACAAACGCATATATATATATATATATATATATATATATATATATATATATATATATATATATAAACACTATAATCATGACAATAGAATTGCTATTACCCTAAATCCCTAAATTTAGCATTAAATGTTAACTAAATAGCAAAATTAAATAGAATGAATAATATAGTTCAGACAGATTCGCGTTAATAATAAATTAATATTGACGAACGACTAAGGAGCTTAATCTTCTTATTATAATGTCTACCTACGGGACAGAGTTAGACACCAGACAGGGTCGTTTTTTTTTTGTTTTTAAAGGAACAAAAATAAAAAATTGTCTCAATCGTGAAGGATTTCTCCTCCGCTGAGAGAGAACAAGAAATTGAAGTGTAAGGGGCTTAATATTACTAACGATATATGATTCTCGCACATTGTTCGCCCCGCATTTGCGTTTTTAAAAGAACGAAGTAAAGTTTTTTTTTGTTTTTAATACTAACAGTAAATTAATGTATTGTTAAAGTACATTATTTTCTTGCCTTTCTGTTTGTTTGTTTTAAAATTACACAGCTGTGGTGGGATTTATCTGTTGAGACTGGATACATAAAAAAAAACACAAACATACAATTTTATTATGGTGAAACGCATTGTACTAATTGGGATACCAGTCCCAGGGAGAAACTGATAACAATTAGACATGACAAGATAACAATAAACATTTTGCCATAATACACATGGCTTTGAGCGTGTTCAATGGCTGACAACGAGGATGATGACGCAATTCTTAACGCATGCGTACAAACAATTAATTCTTAAATACTAATTTTGCCTTTACTTGAGCAGCTAAGAATGTAAAGGGACCTGATTTTATATAAAGCATCATCAGGGGGGGATATAAATCTATCTTTTAGAGGAATTTTACACACTCATATCTAATCACTGTCTATGCAGATTCCACAGGAGATACACCATCGTTGCCTGCATCTTAACATATAGTAGTAGCGCAGACGGTATCACTGGTAGAATACTTAACATAATTAAATCCTTCTTAGATAAGAGAAAAAAATCCAGGTTGTCCTCGACGGTCGTACATCTAAACAATATGGTATAAATGCGGGAGTGCCCCAGGGATCTATCCTTGGACCTCTGCTGTTCCTGATATTCATAAATGACCTCCCCGACAAAATTGCCTCTGAGATGGGTATATATGCTGATGACACCACACTCTATAGCAGGCACGACAGGAAAACAAATGAACATATATCTAAAGTAATGGCAGAAACACTAGAGGATGACCTCCAATCAGTAGTGGAATGGGGACAAAAATGGATGGTAACGTTCAATGCCACCAAGACAAAACTGGTTTCATTCAATAATTACAAGAAACCTTCTCTACCACCTATAGCAATGGCCAACGACTCTTTATCTGAGAGTACGTCTCTCAAGCTCCTTGGCCTAACGTTCACAGGAAACATGAGTTGGAACAATTACATCGAGGGCATTGCCAGGGCCGCTGCAAGAAAGGTGGGCTCTCTCTACCGTGCTAGAAAACTTCTAACACGCGAAAGTATCCTGTACCTCTATAAGGCCACTATTCGCTCATGTATGGAGTATTGCTGTCATATTTGGGCCGGTGCATCGGCTACTAGTCTCTCGCTCCTTGACAGGGTTCAAAAGAGAGTCGCAAATCTGATAGGCCCTAAACTGGCATCTAAACTTCAGCCTCTGTCCCATCGTCGAAACGTTGCATCCCTCTGCCTGTTCTACAAGTATTTTAGTGGTGAATGCTCTGACGAACTGCAAGCACTTGTGCCCCCACGACGTGAGCACCCTCGACAGACCCGACAAGCTGCAAAATCCCACCCCACACTGTAGAGATCCCTAGATGTAAAAGATCTTTCTACTCCAGTAGTTTTTTCCCCAGAACTGCTAGACTTTGGAATTCCATTCCAGGTCACTGCTTCCCCAACTGTACTGACATGCATAAGTTCAAGTGCAACGTGAACCAACATCTCGCTACCCTAATCCCTACATAGTACCCCAGTAGATGTTTCCCCTGATAGTAGCCCCCTACACCAAAGTGGCAATGTGCCTTGTTTGGGGTGAAAATGTAATAAAAAAAAAAGAAGGTTATCTCAGTATTCCATAAGAATCTTTCGCTTTGTGATACAAGCACCAAGTGAAAGATTGTTTCAACGGTCTGTCCCACTAAAGAGAGCAGCATTCTCTGTACGTGTTGGTACTCTCTGAAACAGCCTGCAGTAGGAGGCTGTGATGATACCATATCTAGATTTAAAATTATCTTGGACAAACACTCAAATAGTATACAGATGCAGTATCTTCTGTCTTTTAATATAGCCTGCCAGGATATATAATCTTTTTCAATAAAACTGATGGATTGGATATCAATCTAGAACGTCTACTTTTGTTTATTCTTTTTTATAATAAAAATGATTGATTATCGATCAGCCACGTCTATATTTTTTGTTTCTTTCTACAATAAATTGATTGATTGAATATCGATTAAGAATTTCTGGTTTCTCAGACATTGTTGCTTCATATTTAGTGGTCGCGTTCAAATGCATATTATCCCAAGGATATTATGTAACGTTGCCGTAACGCTTGAACCGTGCTCGTCACAGTTCAAACCCCTCTCGGATCTCCACACTGCCGTCGAAAAGGAACAAACAAACCAAAATACATAAATCGTTTCGGAATCTTTTCTTATTAACAAAAGCATTTATCATCATTATTCCCCCGTCTCAACACCACTTAAAAAGTCTCTCGCTGCAACAAGTCTATTGTTGGCGTTTCTCCTTCCTCCGACCGCAAGCCGGCCACAGTCGATCCATTCTTTGTCCTCGACTTTACAACGCGCACTTTACTTCTTCAACCGTGTGATGCATTTTTTCTCTCCTTTTTTTCTTCCCAATTTGCATATGCGGTATTTCATCTCCTGGCGCTACTAATCTATTTGCAAGCCAGCGATCCTTCGCTTCCGATGATATTTTCCCGCGCTCTCATAAGCACTGTTACAATTATATCTATCACGTTAAGCGACATTTGACTTGATCAATACTGAATGGGTAACCAGTTTTGAATACTATATGGGAATATTCTCTGCTTATTCTGGCATTGTTCCAAGTCGTCTTTCAAGCAATGCTTTTTAAGTGAGGTGTGGTTGACTATTGCGCAACTTCTGTTTCACAGTACAATTCATTACAAGGGGTATCCATTGTCTCTTCACACTAAACACAAGTTATGCACGTAGAAAGATTTGAAGTTTGGAGATTAAAACAATGTTTTTATTGCACCAAATTATAAAGTGTTTTAGAAGATTTAGTGGTTCATGTTTGTTGGCGTCGATCAAATCTCATGAATTCCTATTATTTAGATTATTCTAACTACTTTTCTTACTTCGAAGGATATTTTCCACAGCGTTTCGATTCATATCACCTCCAATCTTCTTCAGTGTATCTTGTCGAACTCCCGAAATCTTCTTTCGTTCAAAATACAATTGCGAATTACATTGAACTTTTACCAAGACTGGCGGCACAACTGCATGCTACCCCTGTGAATTAAATAAAAGGTTCGAAATTTCGTTCAGATTCCCGAGTGCGATCTAATATTCCCGAGTTCAGCAAAACACACATGAACAAGGTTGAAGGCTACATTAACCAAAACCTTGTGAGACTACCACCGAAGGCGAGAACAGTAGTCCGAAGAAATTAAATTATACAAATAATCAAGCCTCATCTAAAAAGTTTAAAAACTCATGAAAAACATTGAGGAAGTTTTTTCCTCTCAGAAGAGCCCCTTTAAAAAGTACGAAAAGTCATCCCCTAAAGTACTTTAATGTTATAAAAAGATTACAACTATGCCGAAAAGTATTGTGGAGATGATTATATAAGAATATAGCTTACATCACAGATATTATGAGTTTAGAAATGGTTTCGTTTCATCGAGTTAAGCTCGATTCGATCAAAATTTGTTTACCTGTTGTGTAGAATATTATGTAATTGTACGTAATCATTTATAGCACATGCATGGATTATCTCCCCTTAGTTGTAAAAGTTACTACAAGAAGGCAAACAAGGACAAAGTTAAAGTGGGAACTTGAAAAGAAGCGCGAGCAGAAGGAGAACGTTAAACACTAGATAAGATGGTAGTTATAACTGCAGGATGTCTTGTCTCGTGAAGAGGCGGTCCTTAAACAATGCACAGATAAGCGCACGATATACAATTTCAGATTTGGCATGAACATTACCCATTTCATATTGACACAAAACCTCTCCACCTAAATTCGTTACTAACTCGTTTGTATTTCCTCACTGTTTCCACCACCCAGTTAACGTACGCATACACCTTTGTGCTGCTTTGTTTCTCTGTTTCTCCACACATGCTTATCAGATTCGAAGTGACAATGTCTAATAACGTAAACAAGTATTTTGTAGAAAGACATTTTTTCATTTATAAACAAAACTACTTCTCAACGACAGGTTTTAAAACTGTCATCATTTGCACGTCCACTGCCAACCAGTTATTTATTTGTTTCGCCACTTAGCAAATTAGATACAAGACCGTTTTTCAATGTGGAGAGTGAAAGGGAAGGGGGGACCAGCTCCCCCGAGGGGAACGGGATAGTGACAATTGGTATGAAAGGTTTCCCCTACATTGACCAATAACTGATTACCACAAGGGAAACGGTCTTATATGTGGGGTTGCCCCCACATATGGTCTTTGATTGCAGTATCTGCCAAAACAGATACTACACTTTGAGATTCATGCCCAGCCTCCGCAGGGACCAGACTGTTTGAAACTTTTATGTGACAGACAGACAATCAGACAAGCTGACCAATTGACGAATAGGAATTCTTATGAAGATTCGTGGACATATCTCTGAAAAATAAAATACAACAGAAAAGTTCAAATCATCTGTATTGTTAGAGTATTAGTACTACTGTTCTCTGCTAGAGTTATTTGTATGAGGTTTCGGCTGATTTTACTCCCGACCTTCTTCAGGTGTATTTTGCTGAACAAGAAACTTTCTGTCAAACTCGGGAATCTGCGCGGTATTTTGAACCTTTATTTAATGCACGGGAATAAAATTCAGTTGTAAGTGACACTCTTCTGTAGGTTGAAAGTTCAATTCTCCCTACGGACGATACTCAGAATACAATTGCGAATTGCACAGAACTTATACCAGATCATGGTTGATAGAAACGAGGGATGCTTTCTTCGTAAATAAAGTGTTTCGTAAATTAATAAAAAAAAAAGTTCCATTCGAAATTCTGCGCAAAACAAGTTCAACAACCTTTATGGGGTCAGATATTTCATCAACTAAAACATTGTGAAAATATCATTCACGATAAGAACATAAATCGTATAGTAAAAAAAAATGAAAATGCCATTTTAACAAGCGTGGAAAACCGACAGATTCTCATGTAGAGATTTGTTGACGAATCTCATAACAGAAGAACGAAAAGTATATTTCAAAATTTAACCATGACATTTTAAAAAAGTCAGCGTGACATATGTATATCGAAATCTAAACAAAATTCCATGAACTAAGTTTCTTTCCAGGAATTACTCGTTTGTGGAATACATAATCACGGAGCTACTCTCCAGGTGACTACAATATATTCGTTTTCAAGTTCAATGTTAACAAATTCTTTGTATCATTTTTATTCTTCGGACTACTATTCTCATCTTGCGTGTCATTTTCACAACATTTCGGCCGATGTAAACTCTGACCTTCCTCAGGTGTATCTTCTCGAAATCAGGAGGACTGAATTTCGAACGAAACCCTTTATTTACTTCACGTGGGTAGCATGCTCTTGTTCGGTCAGCCATGACTTGATAGAGGTCCTAAGCGATTTGCAATTGTATTTTTCGGTCGCCCACACCGAAAATTGAACCTTTAATCTCCAAGAGAATATCACTTTTTACAACTGATTTTCTAAGCACTCTAACCACTGCACCACTATCCTTGTGGATATTTATATATTAATTTTATATATTAATTTTATATATTAATTTTACGAGACTTAAACTTATTTTATTTATAGCTGTAAATATCATAACATGCGAACTATAGTCCGATCAATCCAAATAATACGAATAATAAATCCTCATCTCAAAAAGTAAAAACGTAACACATTTTTGTTGAATTGACCTCTTAAATAATGATATTCGGCTTTGTGTCAAACATCGTCTTAATTCTCCTCACATAAGCATATTAATCCTTATACTCGAGTTGCTTTTGGACCTCGAAAGCGGTGATTTCTTAGTACAGGAGTGCTTGTTAGGTCGATCAGGATCGACAGGTTCATCGCATAAACACTGTGTGTATATCGCATGGTATATCGCATGGTATATCGCATGATATTAAAAAAAAAGTCGCTGGCAAACTTTCAGCACCTCACGGCAGAGAGATGCAAGAGCAGTCATGTGTGCAGCCTGAGAGTGCACGCTAGATAAAACAAATTGGCAATTGTCCGTCAGACAAACGCTTTAAAGACTTTTTTGTACTCGAGCTAATCGTTACAATCATGTGCTGCGTTTTCTAAGATGTTGAAATTGTTTCACACGCGTCAAAAATTGCAACACTTTCAACTTGAACTTTTCAAGAATGGAGGATAAAATCTTGACAGTATATCCACATTCAGCTGATGCAGAGCTCGTGGACAATTCTGGAACTTACTCGCAGAGGACAAGTGCCCTAACATAAGAAAATGTGCTATCCTCTTGACCGCATTATTTGGCTCCATTTATTTATGCCAGTCAGCATTTTCCCACGTAAAGATCATTAAGTCCAAATACATCTCCAGCATGACTTAGTAGCGTCTGGAGGTCAGCTTGCAGCTCACTATTAACAGCTACTCTCCACACTATGCGACCCTGACTGATTCGATCTAATGAAAGCCATCAGAGTAAGCTAATGACAAAAAATGTACAGCGTTGCAAATATGGGTTGATGCACTAATGCAAGGTACACCTGTATATAGTGTCATATAAAAATAATTTACAATCTATTTACAATCTATTTATAAATAATGTGTTTTGCATTTTTAATAGGTAGTAGATCATTTAGACTTAGTCATGTCATAAGTAGCTCTCATACCGGAAAAGTGAATGCATGCATTCTTTAGTACATAGAAAATACAAAAGTGTGACAGACTGACGAACAGCCGGTTATTGTGATGAATGGGCGCATCTCACAATTGTAAAATAAAAAGCCGGATATAAACCTTATGACGAATATAAGTTAAACGATATTCACTGGACGATACGTAGCAAAAGGACCGGAAATGGTATCCCTAAAGAGAAAAGAATAGAAAACCCACAAGAAGGGCACACTATGACCTCTACCCCCTCTCGGCGTGACAGTTATTTTTAATCAACTTTGTATCCGTTTAAAGGCATATACAATGTCTAGATTTATTTTGCTTGACGCGACAAAGGATGGGACAATAAAACCACTGACTAGGGGGAATAAAAGCTGGACCCTTGAGAGGCATATGAGAGGATTAACAATCCTTTTTTTTTTTTCAAATAGTTAAACATTTAAGATGAGGATAATTCGTATTATTTGGATTCGACAAACGACTGTTAGGTGGGGTCACAAGAGTAGCAAGTTCGTCAGAGAACTTTACATTGAAGCACCTGTAAAAAAAAAACAACAACAAAAAAACCCAGGGACGTAACGGAGTGTGACCTATTAGATTAGATACTCTCTTTTTCTAGAAAACAGGGATTTGCGGTTGGTGCATTAGCGCAGAGGTGATAACAATATTCGATGCATAGGAGAATTCTGGATTTATACTAGCAGGCCTGGCCGGCGTTGCCCGGTCGTAAAATGCGCATAAAGATTATATTTTAATTAATGCAGAATTCTTATTTATTACCAACAGAAATGCTACAGATATTAAACGTAACGTTAAATTCCTTAAAAAAGAATTAAAAAAAAACGGAAAGAAACTGACACATGTGCATGCGAGTATTATGTTTTTTTTCTGAACAGTTCACTTCGTGTAAGTGCAAAAAAAAAATAAAAATAAATAAATACACGAACTGAAATGGAAACCAAAACCTAAAGACAGTGAGGCAAGTACAATAACCATTAGGCAAGGTTGACACGTTCTTTAAAAAGTGTTTTCAGACCTACTTATTCCTAGCATAAGTAATCTCTCATGTGAGCGATTCACGCATGCGAATTTGTAAAACAGTTGACAAACATAAAAATCCGATGACCCCTCCCTCCAAGTACTAATCTTTCAATTTTGACCCATTAGAAGCCTGTTTCCGGATGAAAGCTGATGAAAAGGTTTCCTCATGTCTGACTATTGTATATACCAAATTTCTAGTCTGTAGACTAAAAATTCGTGGCATATATAGGTTGAGAAGTGTCCTCACGCGCATTCTCACTTTTATAGATATGTAGATTATCTGGATGAGTCCATTATTTCTTAAATAGGGATATCAGCTTTCCCCCTTAATAATCTTAATCTAAATGTTCCCTTCCCTTCTTACCCCAACCCGACCATCAGCAAAATCCCTCCTCATCACGGTAAATATACCGAGACGTCGGAAGGGTTTTTATCTTAATAGATTTTCTTCTTTAACTTTTGAAACTACCCTATGTAACCTATTTCTTTGGTTTTATAAATATGCAGAAATTTAAATGTAAGGTGAACAAACATCTCGTGTAAAAACTTTTCACATGGTATAAATCTTGTCCAAAATCCACACGTGTCAGTGAAAATGTGCATTGTTTGAGGTTAATAAAAGTTTAAAAGAATAACATGGATGCGTTTATAATAATAACCAAAGAGATGCACGAGCAAGACTAAGAAAAAACACTTCTGAAAGTTGCACAAAACAACGCGATCCGATCCATATCAAACCCAAGATAGGCAAAACTTAGTTTGATGGTTGTTTGTTGTAAACCTTTTCGATAGGAACCAGAGATTTGAGCTCAGTCGAGCAGCCAGCATAAAAATAACGTTAGAGTAGAGAATAACTTCTTCTTCTGTGACAATGGCGCAGTGATAAATATATCCTGCCATTAAATTTCGAAGTCTGTTTTGTATTCTGTTGAGATCCATCAAAGGGTGTATATGACTCAATTGAAAACGATAAAATGATTCAACATTTTTTTCCAGCGATTATTTGCGCTTGGCCTTTTGGTCAAGATCAAAGTGTACTTGGCCTTCGGGACAAGATCAAAGTGTAGTATCTGTTCTCTCAGTTACTAAACTTGACCCACCACCGGGCTTTCGGGCTAGGTTAAGGTGTTTTTCCTTACTAACCTTTGTTAGCAAGGACCGACCCCCTCCTTTGGGGAGTCAGGACCTAGAGGACCGACTCCATATTTGTGGTAGCTTGGACCCGGAAACCGATCCCCTCTTTTGGGAGACTGGAATCTCAGGACCAACACCACTATCGCTGGTAGTTGAGACCTTCTTTTTTCATTTGTTGTTTTTGCATGTTGTTTTTTCTTCGTTTCGGTCTCACTTCTCGAGACTGGGATGGTCTAATTTCTCAACACTTAATTGCCTGAGCAGCACTCTGACCTGCCAGGCCCAAACTTTGTCTATCTTCGCTGCTCTCCCAGTGGATCGAGCAGACAGGGTTCTCTTTCTCGCTTCCGTTGGGGTAAGTTAGTGGGTAGGGTGACGTGGGGTAGGGCGGGTGCTTCGTTTCTGCTCCCCTCTGTGGGCAGGGATGCCTATCCCCTCTCTCTCTTAATTGCGACGCGGCACTCTGACCCGCTAGCACCCACTGCGTCTTTCTTCTCTGCTCTCCCCCCCCTCGCGGGGGGATCTGAGCTGCTAACCCGACATCCCCGTGAGGGGAAGTCAAAAACTCTAATTTCTTCAAAGTCCGGAAAAATAAAAGGGTGACTCTCCGGCCAGTGGTAACAAAAGCAAGCTGGAAGGAGAGACACCCTTGACAGTACCCACCAAGGCTCCAGCTGGGAACACGGCACCAGAAGGGGAGACACCTCCATCCCCCAAGGGGACAGCCACCCAGCAAAGGAAGAAAATAAGAAAGCGGAGCGGCCCGGAAAGCAAACCAAGCCAGGACGAAACAACGCCAAAAACACAATGGCCTACTTTGCCTGGTAACGGGCCAGTTCCGAAACCAAAAAGGCCCATAACAGGGGAGAGCCCCACAACACCAGCTACGCCCCCTAACCCGAGTCCAGCTGACACCCACCAGGATGGAGGACCGGCATGGGGCCCCAAAGAGCAGCAAGGGAAGTTGACGCCCGAAGACTACAGAGCACTCTTCGACTCCACTTACAAGGAGTATACCCAGGGGAACAACATCCAACCCCTCCCGGGTCAAGTGGAAGTTCTGGAGAAAAGAGTGCTCTCGCTGATAACTTCAGACACCAAGACAAGGGGTCTGACGGGCGTCAACAAGGACACCATGATGAACGTGTTGCTGGAACAGGACATTCCCGCCAACTACATCTGTAGAAGGAGTTACGCACAGTGGGATGTTCTGCTCCCCACCTCCGAAGACGCAGTCAGGCTGTCCAGGACCTGCCATCAGAGCAGGAACATAAAGCTCCAACCCATCTATATGAACAAGAGGCGAGCAAATGTTTCTGCTCTAAACGTCCCCTGCTATATGGAGGCCAAACAACTGGGGGCTATCCTAAGCCAGTATGGGGACGTAGAGGAAGTCACCCCGGTCCGCGGATTAAGAAACATCATGACCGGGGACTACAAAGTACAGATGGTCCTGGACAAGGCTGGATTCTACGCCATCCCAGCCCCACTCAAGTTCGGAGAGTGGACACTCTCCCTTATAGTGGAAGGGAGGAGGCCCCATTGCTGGCTGTGCACACAACAAGGGCATATGGCGAAGGACTGTCCGAAGAGGAATGGAGGGAAGAAGCCCACAAAAACGGCGGGAACAAGCGTGACAACAAATCAAGCCGCTGCTCCCGTGCCGGCCGCAAATCCTCCAGAGGCACCGACAGGCTGGGTGACGGTCGTAAAGAAAGGCAAGATCAACAAACAGCCATCCTTGCAGACAGTCACCCAAGACCAAGAACAACCGAAGAGCGAGACGGAGAAAATGGACACACAGACACCCTCCTCCTCAAACAAGAGGAAACTACCAGAATCTGAGGAGGAGGCCGCGTCAGAGGCAGAGGAAGAGACAACAACAGTCTCTATGGCCCTGAGCGCAACAGAGATCAGGAGGGCCAGGAGGAGGAAAAGCCGCAAGACACGCGCAAACCCTCCTACCCCCACTGAGACTGAGAAGGACTCCCTCGCAACAACAACACAGGATGAGCCCCCTGTGATCCCAACACCCCAGCAACCCGAACAACCTTCCCCCTCTCCTATAAAGGCCCCAAGAAACTCTTCCCGCCCCTCATCCCGTGACAGGAGCCAAAAAGAAGAAAACGAGCAGGCTACCCCCTCCCCAAGCGCTCAGCCTCCCCATCAACCAAAAGAGGTCCCCTCCCCCACTCCCAAAGTCCGCACTGAACGGACCAAAAAGCTCCCCTTCCTGCCAGGAAGCAGGATTTGTGAAACAGACCCTCTCCAACCGGCTCCGGACCTTAAAGGACAACAGAAGGTCCGGTACAATAAACTTAAAAACTTTGAAAAAGTCGGTTGAGACCTAGTAACAGACCCCACTAAATTCAAGGACGCTCCCTTGTTGACCACTTTCGTTAGGGTCGACAAGGACGCTAGGACTGGAGGAATGTGGGCAATGATTAAGGCAGCGAAGAATGCGATCCCAGGCCAGCAGCTGGTGGATAGGGACCATCCTTCACTGACCAACATTTTCTTTAAATGTGAGGGTAGAATCCCCATGTATGTACACCCATCGCTATACAGGGCACTCAAACTAACCTTCCCCCTGGACGTGGGGGGCGTGGCCAAGGATGGATCACCTTCATCGGATTTACTTACCGGCAGCCTTGGCCAGGCCTGCCATGTCCTCACTGCCCAGGATTTCAGACCCGTCTGTGACAGTGCTTGAGGTAAGTGATCATGTCTTTGAACTTGGCTACATTGAATGTGAGGGGCATCAGGTGTCGAAGCAAGGCCTCGCGCGTTGTGAGAGACTTGGTGTCCCTCAAGGTAGATATTGCCGCTATCCAGGAGACCCACTTTGTTTGTGACGGGGATTGTCAGGTGCTGGTAAACGATTACGATGTCTACTCAGCATATGGCAATACCTATAGTCGTGGAATCTCCTTGCTAGTGAGTCGCACCCTGTCAGCGTCGGTGAATGTTGATCACGCAGGCGAGGACGGGCGGGCGCTTGTTGTTGATGTTGCTGTTAATTGTAGTGTTTTTCGGATTGTTGCTGTTTATGCTCCCAATGCTGCTGTAGAGAGGGCAACCTTTTTTCGACGGTTGGAGGGCTTCTTAGTGGATCCGGAACGGTTAGTTTTAATGGGGGATTGGAATGCAATCCTTGATCCCAAAATAGATAAGGTCGGGGGGACTAGCGGGTCGGCGTGGTGTGACAGCAGTCTGTCTGACCTGATGGCCTCGTGCGATCTCGTCGACAGATTTCGTCTGGATCATCCGGGGCGGGAGATGTGGACGTGGCATCCTGTAGTGCCTTCCCATCCAAGCACTTACTTGGATCGGATGTTAGTTAGAAGAGGCGATGTAGACTTCCTATCTTGCCCCACGTTCCACTTGCTAGGACACTCGGACCATAAACTTGTTATGGCCCGTTTGAGCTTAAGTGCTAGGCCTAAACTGGCCGGATACTGGAAGTTCAACAGCACCTTGTTGGAGCTGGAGGACTACCGGTTGAAGGTCACTGAGCTAATTCAGCGGGCTTTAGTGGGGGCGGTTACAGGGAGTAAGTGGTGGGTTAGTCTCAAGGCCAAAATTAGGCGCTTCTCTGTCCAGTATAGCCAACGCCTCGCGATAGATAAGGCTAAGGCAAAGAAGCGTTTAGAGGATAAGCTGACCCGGGCGGTGGAGGGGGGACCCCCTAGAGTTAGCACTAGCTAAACAAGATCTCAACCGCTTGGCTAGCGAGCGGTATGAAGGTCAAGTAGTTAGGGCTAGGTTAAACAAAGTTTCTAACGAGGCTGTGAATGTTGACGCTGTTGAGCGTAAGGCTGCTTTAAGGCGCGGTTCGGATGGGTACATTCGTAAAGTACATAACCTGGAAGGACACCCCTTAGTATCGACTCGGGAGATCTGCGAGGGGTTTCGGGAGCATCTATCGGTGCGCTTCACCCAACTACCCGGACTCAGGGTTGATGAGTTTGGCAGCTATTTGGCTGACTCGCCCCGCCTCACGGCGGCTCGGGCGGCTAGCTGTGATGGTCTTATTACTGAACATGAGGTCATTACTGCGTTGAAGCAGGTCGGCTATAACAAATCCCCGGGGCTTGATGGTTTACCCTACGAGTTTTACTTGAGGCTGTCGCCCATGTTGGTCCCTATTCTGAAGGATATGTTCAACCATTGGTTTGCCCAGGGTTCCATCCCTGGACAGGTGACCAAGGGTGTGATCACATTGCTGAGGAAAGGTCAACGGCATGGTGGGAGGGAAAACTTTGATGATTTTAGGCCCTTGACTCTGCTAAACACAGAGTTAAAGATTTTGGCAAAGATTCTTGCGAATCGCTTGCAGGTTGTCATCACTGACTTGATCGAACCGGACCAGACTTATGCTGTGAAGGGGAGATCGATTCAAGACAATTTGCACTTGATACGCTCGATCATAGAGGGGACAGAAGACGACGCCGAAGCCGCGCTGATCAGTTTGGATCAGTCCAAGGCATTCGATAGGGTCGACCATCGGTTCCTAGGATCTGTGCTAGAGGCCGCCGGATTTAATCCGGACTTCCGCAAGTGGATCTTTGTTCTGTATGACAGGCCGACGGTAGCGGTGCAGATCAACGGTAAGCTGTCGGAGTCATTCGCTGTCTCTCGGTCGGTGTGACAGGGTTGTCCGCTGTCGCCTCTGTTGTATGTCCTGGCGTTGGAACCCCTCCTTCGCAAGTTAAGGGACGAGGCGGCTACACCAGTCCTGCGCGGAATAGCTCTCCCTAGAGGCACACGAGCCAGGGTTTCCGCGTTCGCCGATGACGTCACCGTGTTCGTGTCTTGCCTCACGGACGTTCAAGCGGTGGTCGAGGCGCTCGCTCGATACGAAGAAGTAACAGGGGCCATCTTCAACCGTAGCAAGTCTGTTGGCCTGCGGTTGGGGGCCTGGACCGGGGTAAACTCGCTTCCAGGTATTTTCAGCTGGACCGATGGACCGGTCCGCATTCTCGGTGTCTGGTTTGGACCGGGACTTCAGCTGGAAAAGAATTGGTCGGAAGTACAGTCTAAGGTCAAATCGTCAGTAAAGACTTGGATTGGAAGGAAATTGTCCTTGAAGGGTCGGGCGGAGGCATGTGCTACATACGTCTTTCCGCTCATCCTTTACCGTTTGTCTGTACTTCCTCTCCCTGCAGAACGACTAACCCGCTTACAAGGGCGCCTCGATTCACTTTTGTGGAACGAGGGTAAGCATTATGTCTGCAGAGAGGTCTGTGTTCAAAATCCGAGCGAGGGAGGCCTGGGTCAGCCCAGTCTCTGGTGTCATAGAAACGCCGAGAGATTGGCTTTCCTGGGTCGTTCGCTTGAAGGAGACGCTCCTTGGGTCCCTGTGGTTGAGAACTCGTTTCCCAATCTCAAACCCAACCCTTCGGTAGAAGGTCGTCGTAGACCGAAGGGGGAGTCCAAGTTCTTCTCCGAATGCCGAACCGCTCTTAGAGCTTTGCCGGGGACCAATGTCCTCGATCAGCCAAGGAAGAAACTGTATCGGGATTTAGTGGAGGGGACCGCGAAGGATCCACTTTGTAGGCGGATGGGATGGTCGATGGAGGTTGTCCGTTCTCAATGGTGTTGGGCGCCGGGACGGGAGATTCTGAATAACTCGGAATTCTCCCTGACTTGCCGACTGGTCCGAAATGCGCTGCCCCTCTTCGACGTACTTTTCCGGTATAAAGAACATACCAGCCGCTTCTGTCCGTGCTGTGACGAACGCGAGCCCGAAACAATCGAGCACGCATTTTTTAGTTGCAGCCGGATACAGCCCCTATTAAGGTACGTCGAGGGGGTAACAGCTCGCATCGATGCCGAGTGTCTGCTCGATCTCGACGTAGGAACTTTTGTGTACAACATGGAGCCGCCGTTCCCCAGGGAGGAAAGTTTGGTTTTCCTGGCGATCCTAGCAGTAGCGCCCATGACCATTTGGATCGCGCGCCTCAAGTTGGTCCACGAAGGGACATCTGTTCCTGATCGGGATCTGATCGTTTACTTTAAACATTTGCTTAAAGTAAAGATCAGATGCGATTGGAAGAGGTTGCCTAGAGTGGAATTTGACAAGAGGTGGGTGCACAGCACTAGGAGCCAAGTTTCAATACGTGTTCCCTCCTTAGGCATGGCATGGGCGGTGCTGGGTCCTACGGAACCCATCCTGCCTAGGTTAGCATTATAAGTTCAGTAAAGTAACTCTTGACTGGTGGTACAAATGAGATCCTGTTCCTGATTTTATTTTTTGGTATTAGAGAACCTCTGAGTCTGCCCAACCCCCCTGCTCCTCATCTTTATTTTCTGATGCTCCCGGTCATCCCCCTACTCAGAGGTCACCTTCCTACCCCCTCCATCCGTTGCTTTATTTTCTCCCACCTCCATTAAGGCGACTTCCCCAAACCCCATTAGGGATGCTCTGCTTGTTTTCGGTTCCCCGGAAAACAGTGGGGGATCTAGCCACATAGAATAGTACAGGGGGGTCTTACTAACAACACATTAGTAGTTTTTTCCTTATTTTTGAAATGAACATTTTCATTAGTTTTTTCCCACTCCACGAACATGTTATGCCAATTAATTCAAGAACTCTTTCTAATGAAATCGAACTTTATTTTCTCACACATACACACACACACACACACAAAAAAAAAAAAAAAAAAAAAAAAAAAAAATGCACACACAACATACAGAAATGAATATACAAATTGTACATAGTTAAATTTTACATTGAACGCTGGGGTTATTAGTTAGATTAGGATCCACAGAGTGATTGAGGTATTTTGGTAAATGTTGCCAGTCAAGAGTAAGACTTCAAAGTCTCATCTGTTACATAGTCAAAAAGACCCTGTACACTCCCCCTCCCAATTTCTTGTAGGGCCTTGTGCCTAATTTTGTTGAATTGAATTTTTTGTACGTTTTTTATGTTCAATTTTTTCTTTCTCAATAAAATATATAAACAAGATCAAAGTGTAGTATCTGTTCCGGCAGATACTGCAAGCTATGACTAGCAAAGACCAGATGTGGGGGCAACCCCACATGCCTGACCTTTAACCAGCTCCCATTTCCCACCTCTTGGGAGCTGGTCCCCTTTTTCCCTTCCCCCTCCCTTCACTCCTCACATTAAAAATCGGCCTTGTGCCTAATTTGCTCGGTGGGGGAGCAAATAAATACCATCTGTTCCGGCAGATACTGCAAGCAAAGACCATATGTGTGGGCAACCTCACATATAAGACCTTGGTCAATGTAGGGGCAACCCTTCATACCAATTGTCACTATCCAACTTCTCTACTCCCCGGGGAGTTGGTCCCCATTTCCCCTTCACTCCTCACATTAAAAATCGGCCTTGTGCCTAATTTGCTCAGTGGGGGAGCAAATAAATACCATCTGTTCCGGCAGATACTGCAACCTATGACTAACTATGACTAGCAAAGACCAGATGTGGGGGCAACTCCACATGCCTGACCTTTAACCAGCTCCCATTTCCCACCTCTCGGGAGCTGGTCCCCTTTTTCCTTCCCCCTCCCTTCACTCCTCACATTAAAAATTGGCCTTGTGCCTAATTTGCTCGGTGGGGGAGCAAATAAATACCATCTGTTCCGGCAGATGCTGCAAGCTATGACTAGCTATGACTAGCAAAGACCAGATGTGGGGGCAACCCCACATGCCTGACCATTAACCAGCTCCCATTTCCCACCTCTCGGGAGCTGGTCCCCTTTTTCCCTTCCCCCTCCCTTCACTCCTCACATTAAAAATCGGCCTTGTGCCTAATTTGCTCGGTGGGGGAGCAAAATAAACACCATCTGTTCTTCAGATGCTGCACTTCATTTTCTTGTTCTCTTTCGGTGGAGGAGAAATCCTTCACGACTGAGACAATTTTTATTTTTGTACCTTTTCTCCACGTTAAAAAACGACCCTGGTGTCTAACTCTGTCCCGTGGGGAGGCGTAGTAAATAGGTACAATAATGGATTTGCAGGTTTAGAATGCAAATCAGTCTTATTCTTATTATTTGGCTTCTTCGGACTACTGTTCTTTTCTTGAATGTTATTTTTACAACATTTCGCTCGGTGTAATCTCCGATCTTCTTCAGGTATATATTGTCGAACTCGGGAATCTAATTCGAGGATGGAACCTTTTATTTAATCCACGAGGGTATCATGCTCTTGTTCCGTCAGTCATGTCTAGGTAGAACTTCAAAGTAATTCGCAATTGTATTTTGAATGTCACGCGCACTGAGGATTGAACCTTCAACCTCCAGAACAGTGTAACGCATAACTGAATTCATCAAGCACTTCATCGGACAATTGTAGTATGAATTTTAGGAGCCTTAAATGTATTTTCTTGTTTTAGTAGTTCGAAAGAATTCAAATCATATGAATTTTCAATCCTCATCTCAAAAAGTTCAGAAACCGTGTTATTCTATTGTTTACTTACATCGCCTCCACCATCGTCGCCACCATCGCCTCCACCATCGTCGTTTGCACATATCGAGGCTTCATGCGCTCTATCTCTATCGAATGAGACCGATTCCATTAAATGTTATCACGCTTTAAACATGATTCATTATTCATTAATATTATTCGAACTATGACAACATCCAACGGATTAATTCCCGCCTAACAATTGTGAATAGAATAAAACAGCTGTTGACTACAAGACTAGCGTGAATTTGTGGAAATTCCATGGTGCCATGGACGCCAATTTGTATGATTTCCTATTATCAATAAAGTTGTGTCGTGGCACAATAGTAAAAAGAAAATCAAGTCGAGATTGGTTTAAGGCAACAAGTGTATTTAACATCACAAGTACAAAAGTAGGAAACGTTTATAAATGGCTTGCATGCTGCTAGGCAGTGGTAGTCCTGTCACTTCTTCCATCGGTGTAGGTATTACTGGCACTATATATAGTGAGAACCGGTGTAATTTCCCTTGTGTAAGAAAGGCCGGTGTAACAAATAATAATACCCCGATTAAAATAGGGCGCGTCGGAGTTAATACTATTAAGAACAATATGACCCTTTCTTTTTCCGTAAAAATAATTGTAATTAATAGCCTTGAATTCTTGAATTAAAATGAATATGTCTCTTCTACGTTTATATTGTCCATAGATTAAAAAAAAAAAAAAATTACATTTCTGAATTTTTTAGATGAGGATTAATAATTAACCTTGGATTATTCAAACTATTGAGTGTTATTCTCACAACTTGTTGGTCATTGTAACCTCCGACATTTCTTCAAGTCTGTCTTGTTTAACTCGGAAATCTTTCTGCAAAACTCGGGAATTTACAGCAAATGTCAATACTAGGAATACAATTACTTAAGACTTCTACCAAACCATGGTTGACGGAATGATGAGAACATACTACCCCCGTGAATTAATAAAATGTTCTATTCAAAATTATTTGCAGCACACATACACACATATATATATATTCGCACATATTTTATTGAAGAGGATCTTCGTTCTTCTTTTTATGATCTTTCTTTCAAATTTTTCTTGTTTTCGTACAAGTATTTTTGTTGTGGGATCCAAAGTTCTTATAAATTCCCCTAGTTTACCGAACATTTTCGGTCTCGATTGACCATCGTCAGGGTTGTTCTTCCTGTGCATCCTACTTATTGATTCAAGGACTGCTACTCGAAAAATATGAACTATATTGGCCATACACGCACTACATTGGGAAGACGTCTCACAGGACATCAGAACACCTCCAGGGCTATTTGCAAACACCTCGAACAAGAACATAACATAATAAACACCACCACCAAACAATAAAAAGAACTTTTAAAAAATAACACTAACATATTAAAAACTTGCAATAATTACCAACGACTAACAATGCTAGAAGCATTAATAATAAAAAGTAAAAACCCAACCATTAATAAAATAAACTTTAACAACAGCAGCCGAATTCTCCACCTATTCTAACACGATAAAGGTGAAGAGGAAGAAAACAAAATTCAAATTAGGCGAAACTACACATAATAGAGTAGTAATAAAAACAGTAAAACGACAGAGAACAAATCAATAAGTAGAATGCACAGGAAGAACAACCCTGAAGATGGTCAATCGAGACCGAAAACGTTCGGTAAACTAGGGGACTTTATAAGAACATGGATCCCACAACAAAAATACTTGTACGAAAACAAGAAAAATTTGAAAGAAAGATAATAAAAAGAAGAACGAAGATCCTCTTCAATGAAATATGCGCGAATAATGAAATTCTGCCTTAATATACAAAACTCAAATACACATATATATATATATATATATATATATATATATATATATATATATATATATGTGTGTGTGTGTGTGTATGCATGTATGTATGTATGTATGTATGTATGTATGTATGTATGTATGTATGTATGTATGTGTGTGTGTGTGTGTAGTAAAGTAAAATAAAGGGTTGCTTTTGAAATTCCGTACAAAGTTTTATAGAAAGATTCCCGAGTTTGGCAACATACGTCTGTAAAAGTCGGAAATTACATCGACCGAAACATTGTGAGAATTACACTCAAGACGAGAATAGTATTCCGAATAATCCAAATAAAATATAAAATGTACACATGCATTGCTTAAAACACGTGAAAAAGATGTGACTAGAATCGATCCTGGTTTTATGGGAATAACATAGGGTTTGCGTTCGTGATGAACACGTTAACATCGGTAAATATTAGGTTTAAAAGACAAATATTTATAAACACGTAAATACACATGCGCGTCAATTTATTGATTCAAACGAAAGGTTTTCTTAGTATATTTATTTACTAGCAGTTCATCCTGGCATTGCTCGGGCCCTATGTACTGTTAATAACCTTATGTGCACTTAGTTATATAATCTTTGGAGGGGGTAACCATATATTCTTTATCTTTCATCTTTTTTTTCTGTATGCATTAAAAATAATTGTAGAGTTTCATAGCCGCTATTATAGAACATTGTTATATATATTTAATTTTTCCTTGAACCCTTCTATATTTGACAGGGTTTTCTCTGTTACTTTTATGTTTAGTTTTCTTGCTTGGGTGAATTTATCTATTTGTATTTCTATGTCACTAATGATTTTATTCCTTTTTAATACATGTACAAGTTCGATTGCTTTCACCCTTTCTAGTGGCCTACCTTTCTCAAAACAGTAACATCTGTTTTGATATTCGTTTTGGTTTAGCTTTCTGCATTCAATTATGATGTGGTTCATCGTTTCGTCATTTCATCCACAGAGTATACATTTCTGTTCCTGTAGTACTGGCTTTGGAATTGGGTTTTATGCAAATTGTTTTGGTAGCGGATAACGGCGTTTTGTATGGCTATTAATAGTGATTACCTTCATGGTAGTCTTAGTTATTTACAAGTTTACGAAATAAATGTTTTGTCGAGTTGTTATATTGTTGTATATTGGTTTATATTTGAAGAGATGATATATTAAAACGTGTCATGTGTTATCTAGTGGATGTAAGATATTGTTCTTTTAACAGGCAATTAATAAACGTATAAATCGTATGTATGTTGTTTAGCTAGGAGGACATGATATTAACGTGTAAACTGAATCATGTTGTATCAGACTTATCACACGGGATATTTTTACAGTTCATATATAAGAAGAATAATATATGCTTCATACCTTTTTCTTGAAGAGTTCTTCTGTATCTTCTCGCTGCTCCGTGACGAACCATGAAGCCATCAGCACCATCCAATTGAGACAACTGTTCTTATTTGTGAAACCATTAAAACAACTCTTTATATTTTTGTCATATAAATTTATTACAGTTGTCTCAAATGGTTTTCACAGGATCTGCAGTTTTTACATTTTCTATTCTTACAGTCCGCTCCTAGCTGTCTGTCCACCCTTGTCTAGACGTCTGTCTGCTCTGGTGGTCAATCCTCAACTCTCTGAATCTCTCCCAAACTAACTACATCACGTGTTCTCCCACGTCACCTAATTACGTGTCTCAGACCAACCTAATGTTTCCATCTAGTTATTTGTTTATCCAAATCCAAAAGAATGTTTACATCTATTTTCTATTTTCACATTCCTTTTGTGATTTACACGTCAATCATTTCTTCCTCAATTTAATTGTTTATTCTTTTAATCATAATAACTGATCCAGCGAGCATCCGTCGCTCAAATCAATTAATAAGAATACAATAACAATAATAATAATAATAATAATAATGTTTTGACCATTGCTCCCGCTTGCCACAGTTAACAGATACAACGCTATGATCACAGCCTAAAGGGTCATAACATTACAATATTCGCATGTAGAATTTTAATGAATAACGGTGTTTAAATCTTTCATTGGACTGTTCCAGGAGGATTTAAATCTCAGCCAATTTAACACTGTAGTAATTAAGACGAATCAAGACAAACTGGTTAACTCATTCTACCGCACAAGTGAGTATCAACGCCGATGTTATCCTCTATCTCTATCATCAGAAAATGTTATCCTCTATCTCTATCATCAGAAAATGGAGTATTGTGACCGCATCTGGGAAGGAGCTGCTCAGCGCATCCCATCCTACCTTGATAGAGTTCAAAACCAGTTTAAAAATCTAGTGGGTGATGCTATTTTCTCTTCTTTGCAATATCTGTCCAACAGAAGAGAGGTTACGATCCTGTCTTTGCTCTATTGATATCTTTATGGCGCGTGCTCGTCTGAGCTCCAATGTATGGTATCCAATTGTCAAATTTTCACAAAACACTCGACTAGCTATAACAACTATATAGAACCCACTCTCTATAGGTTCCATAAACAAGGTTTCTTGCCTAAAACTGCCTGCCTCTGGAATGCTGTTTTACTGACCTACTTCCCGGCCGATTACAATATGGTAGCATTCAAGTCCAATGTAAACAAGTTATTGTTTAACCATCATCTTGAAATAATCAAATTCTACTCAATCTACACCATTAATGCGCAGTGCGCAAATGAGACCACTGAATGGTTCAAAACTGCAATCGAAGCGCCTGTTCCCATGCGGAAATTTTATAGCAAGACCCACTTTCCCCAATGGTATATTCGGCTTGGGCAACTGCCATTATTCAAAGGCAGCATACATACCGCAGATTTAACCGGCATAAGTCCAGTTCAAACAGACAGAAGTACATAGAAGCTAGAAGTAACGTAAAGAAAGAAATAACGACAGCTTAAAGAGAATTTACGGAAACCACTAAAAAACGCATCGAAGCACAAACACTAGGAACTCGTGACTTCTGGAAAATGTACAACAGTGTAGTAAATAATGGGCAATCAACAATTCCCCCAATCCAACAATCACGAGAACGCTAACATGCTTGCCAGTTGGTTTGCCTCAAACTCCACACTGGACCCTTCCAACCACCCCTACCTGAATTTCTTATGCGGACAGACGCCACGCAAGACGATCTGAAAATCAGCCCTGCTCAGGTGCATGCTATCATAAAAAACCTTGACACTTCAAAAGCATGTGGACCCGATCTCATCTCAGCTGTTCTATTAAAAATGTGCTCAGCCGAAGTAGCTCCAGTTCTCTCCAAACTCTACAACAAATGCCTTAAGGAATCTTGCTTTCCGGGCTGTTGGAAAACTGCTTCTGTGCTACCAGTATTCAAGAATTCTGGCGAAAGAACTAACCCAGTAAATTTTCGCTCATTAGCCCCCTCCCACTTTTTGCCAAAATATTAGAGACCTTAATTAACCATGCTCTTGTCCATCACCTTACAGATGCTAAACTTCTGGCTGACCAACAATATGGATTTAGACAAACCCATTCCACAGCAGACATCCTAACTGTAATCTCTGAACTTATATACCATTCACTGGACAAAGCGGGGGAGGGCAGAGCGGTAGCTCTAGATATATCCAAAGCTTTTGACAGGGTATAACATGAGGGTCTTCTCAGGAAAATTAGATCATACGGTATCACTGGTAGAATACTTAACATAATTAAATCCTTCTTAGATAAGAGAAAAATCCAGGTTGTCCTCGACGGTCGTACATCTAAACAATATGATATAAATGCGGGAGTGTCCCAGGGGTCTATCCTTGGACCTCTACTGTTCCTGATATTCATAAATGACCTCCCCGACAAAATTGCCTCTGAGATGGGTATATATGCTGATGACACCACACTCTATAACATGCACGACAGGAAAACAAATGAACACATATCTTAAGAAATGGCAGAAACACTAGAGGATGACCTCCAATCTGTAGTGGAATAGGGAACAAAAATGGATGGTCACGTTCAATTCCGCCAAGACTAAACTAGTTTCATTCAATAATTACAAGAAACCTTCTTTACCACCTATAGCAATGGCCAACGACTCTTTATCTGAGAGTACATCTTTTAAACTCCTTGACCTAACGCTCACATGAGTTGGAACAATTACATTAAAGGCATTGCCAGGGTCGCTGCAAGGAAGGTAGGCTCTCTCTACCGTGCTAGAAAACTACTAACACCCGAAAGTATCCTGTACCTCTATAAGGCCACCATTCGCCCATGTATGGAGTATTGCTGTCATATTTGGGCTGGTGCATCGGCTACTAGTCTCTCGCTCCTTAACAAGGTTCAAAGAGAGTCGCAAATCTGATAGGCCCTGAACTCGCATCTAAGCTTCAGCCTCTGTCCCATCGACGAAATGTTGCATCCCTCTGCCTGTCCTACAAGTAAGTTAAGGTGAATGCTCTGACGAACTGCAAGTTCTTGTTCCCCCACAACGTAAACACCCTCGACAAACCCGACAGGCTTCTAAATCCCACCCCCACACTGTAGAGATCCCTAGATGTAAAAAGATCTTTCTACTCCAGTAGTTTCTTCCCCAGAACCGCTAGACTTTGGAATTCCATTCCAACTGTACTGACATGCAGAAGTTCAAGTGCAACGTGGACCGACATCTTGCTGCCCAAATCCCTACACTGTACCTCAGTAGTTGTTGCCCCTAATAGTAGCCCCCTACACCAAAGTGGCAATGTGCTTGTTTTGGGTGAAAATGTAAAAAAAAAAAAAAGTAACGCTTACTACGCTACCATGTAACATTCATTAGCCCTTGTCCTCGAGTTGCGTTCGGCCTTGATAAGTAATGCAAAATTAAATATGCCGTCGCCCTCTTCTTCGAGAATAGAGCATGTTTGTATTAAAAGTAACAACAAAGTATTCCCCGTCACTCGAAGGTCATCTCTAGCCTTTACTGAAGCTATTTCTGGCCATCTATCTACGATCATATAAAAATCACTTTGTGTGTGTGTGTGTGAGTTCCTTCCACATAGATCCCGAAACGGCTGAGCCTATCCTTTGCAAATTTCACACAAAGCTAATTTACATGACTGGCAGTGTTCTTAGATATATTTTGTGCAGAAATTCATCCGATAAATATCGAAAATCGATATAATCTGATTTTAAGAATAGCCTTTCTCTCTTATAAATAAAAAAGGATGAATTTTTGCAGGAGAATATTTTACGTTACATCGGCAAAAAAATTAATAAAATCTCAGCAAAGAATTTCTTCTTAAAAAACAGATTTATTTTAATCTGGCGATATACCTTAGTGGTAGAGATTTGACTACAGATCGAATGATCCTCTGTTTAAGCCCCGCTGTTGCTCACCATATTATATTTTTCTTATTAATGAGTTCAAATTACAATAAAAGAAGAGTAACCATTTAAAATCGCCGCAAATCATTTCTTCGTTTGCATATTTTACAACTAATCATTAATCAAAAGTAACTTTTTCAAGGAATTCATCGTGAAGCCCAAATATCAGCTGACGTTATGTTGTAAACAAACACAGAGGAATTTGATGAACGACATTATCATTATTATGGATTCAGGCAAGCCCGTTCAACAGCAGATATCTTAACTGTAGTTTCTGAACGTATATACCGTTCAATGGACAAAACAGGGGAGGATAGAGCGGTAGCCCTTGATATATCTAAGGCTTTTGACAGGGTATGGCACGATGGTCTTCTAATGAAAATTAGATCATATGGAATCACTGGAAGAATTCATAATGTAATTAAATCCTTCTTAAGTAATAGAAAAAATCGAAGTTGTTCTCGACGGTCGTACATCTAAACAATATGACATAAATGCGGGAGTACCTCAGGGGTCTATCCTTGGACCTCTATTATTCCTGCTATTCATAAATGACCTCCCTGACAAAATTGTTTCGGAGATGGGTATATTTGCCGATGACACCACTTTCTATAACAGATATGAGGGGAAAACAAATAAACACGTATCCAAGGAAATGGCAGAAACACTAGAGGATGACCTCCAATCTTTAGTGGAATGGGGACAAAATGGATGGTCACATTCAATGCTGCTAAGACTAAGCTTGTTTCATTCAATAACTACAAGAAACCTTCTCTACCACCAATAGCAATGGCCAAGAACACATTGCCTGAAAGTAATTCTTTTAAACTCCTCGGCCTAACGTTTACAGGGAATATGAACTGGAATAGATACATTGAGAGCATTGCCAAGGCTGCTGCAAGGAAGGTTGGCTCCCTCTACCGTGCTAGAAAACTACTTACGCCTGACAGTATCCTGTACATCTATAAGGCCACCATTCGCCCATGTATGGAGTACTGTTGTCACATCTGGGCTGGTGCATCTGCTGCTTGTCTCTCGCTCCTGGTCAGGGTTCAAAAGAGAGTCGCCAACCTGATAGGTCCTAAACTGTCATCTAGGCTTCAGCCTCTGTCCCATCGACGAGATGTTGCATCCATCTGCCTGTTCTACTAATACTTTAATGGTGAATGCTCTAACTAACTGCAAACACTTGTACCTCCCCGACGTAACTACCCCCGACAAACCCGACAAGCTACTAAGTCTCACCCCTTTACATCCCTAGGTGCAAGAAAGCCTTTTCTCCAATAGTTTCTTCCCCAGAACTGTGGGTCTTTGGAACTCCCTTCCGGGATTCTGCTTTCCCAACTGCACTGATATGCAGAAGTTCAAGTGTAATGTTAACAAACATCTTTCTACTCATCCCCCTTCATAATGTCCCTCCAATTTTGTCCCTGATAGTAGCCCCCTGCTTCAAAGATGCACCGTGCCTTGTTTGGGGTGAAAATTGAATTAAAAAAAAAAAAATTTTAATATTTTTTATCCAATTAGTTAACCGGGCAAATTATTCCTCGTAATATATAATATTCAATAGAGAATTTGTTCTATAATAATACATACACAATCTGCATAAATTAAAATATCATGTTTGAACGTATTGTACGACTGGGTAACGCCGGGTTAACAGCTAGATCATTATAAGTATGATGTCAATAACAATCTGCATTTTTATTACGTATTTCCCCCAGCTGTAGCTTCATTTTTCAAAGAAAAAGACATCCATAAAACTATATATTGTTTGCTCAACCACCTGTTACGTCTTTACCAAAACATGTTTTTATAACTTTCTGACTCATGCTGTATTTTTTGAGACTGGGGACAATTTGATATATTTACGGGATAAAGTGCAGAGTAATTGGTAACTTGCTCAACCAGTTGTGCTGGTGTTTGGCTTCGAATTCAAAACTGATTTCGATGAGAAAAATCTATCAAATGCGATCGCACGATGAATAATATACAATTGATCTTCGGTTTTATTTTACTTTGCTTTTAGTTCATTATCTAATCGAACCGTGAAATGAATTTACTTTATTTTATGCAATTTAAAAGGGAGAAAGTTGTCTCGCGTTCTGAAAAGGCTCTAGTGTTTATATTTTGAGCATAAATAAATGCCACGGGGCAAAGTTCAAACCCAATTTACTTTCGTTATTAAAAAACACCCAATGCAAGTGTTGGATGGGAAAAATTTAAGAGGAGAATATATAAGTACGCGTATATAGATGTTTTTTATTCGTAAATAGACAAACAATTCGAGCACTGTAAATCTATATAGAGTGCCCCCAAAAGGAAGTCCGCATTTGTCATTGTTTTAAAGCCGAAAATTTAAGTTAAAATTGAATGTGACTACTTAAACAACCTATACCCCATTTGATTCGTCTTTTATTCGTCTGTAATTTTCCCTGTTCGTATTTGTTTTTTAATTGAAGTATTCTAGTGTTCATATCAATTTAAAAATTAACTTTAAATCGAGAAAGCAAAAAGAAACCCCGCAGCAACAAATATCCACCTTTTAAACAGCAAATCATTTCTAATCGTAATTGTTGTTGTTCCAGGTTATACATCGTAACATTTAGTAAATATGCCTCAACTTTCTCTTAATAATCGGCAGAACCTAATTAATATCTACCTTTCTTGTTTATACAATTGAGTAATCGGCCGCAGATTGAAATGTGATGAGAAAACGGTACGAATGACTATGCAAAAGCAGCAAAACACCAGCAGTATTCGTGATGCCCCTAAATCTGGTCGTACTAGAGTTACTTCTTACATGGAAGGCAATGCTATGAAGATCCGCAGCCTCAGAAACAGATTTGAAACAGCTCCCTAAATCCAACAACCGTGTAATATTGTTAAAAAGTGATCTCTTTCTACAATTTAGAACAGATTGAAGGAATTTAATTTGCGAGGCTGTATTGCAAGATGAATGGCAATGATTTCTATGAAGAACAGAAAGCGCCGATTGAACTTCATCAGATTCAATGAAGATAAAGACTCTTCATATTGGTCTAAAATGACTTTTAGAGACGAAAGCAAGTTCAGTAGTCTAGACAGTATTGGTAGGCAGTACGTCCACCGAAGGAAGGACGAAGAATTTAATCATATGTGCACAGTTTTAACGCTGCAAGGTGGCGGAGGTTCAGTTTTCGTTTGGGGCGTAATTAGTACTAATGGTCCATGGCCTATAGTTCCCTTGCAATGTTAAATTACTTCGACCAAGTACATTAATATGTTGACTGAACATTTTCTACCTTTCTTTGGCCGGATTTTAATAATTTCATCTTCATGCAGGATAATGCTCCAATTAAAACAGCTAGCAATGTCAAGAGGTTCCTTGGCGAGTATGACATTCCGTGTTTAGATCGGCCTGCACAAATCGAAAACGTATAGTATTACATCAAGCAATAGCTACGCAATGATAAAATTTCAAATCTGAAAGACCTTTGGACAAAAACTAAAGATAATTGGAATGCCCTTTCACTGGAGTATTGCCGCAGACTAATTCAAGGACTGCCTAAAAGATTGCAGGCTGTCGAATTGCAGAAGGCTTATGTTTCTAAATATTAACTAGTTCATTGTTTTTCTGTTGTATTTGTGTTGCATGAATGTTCTAAAGTTGCATTTAAAAACACTTTTACATTGTTCGGAGTTTCTTTTTTCCTTCTCGATTTGAAGTTATTTTTTTAAATATACGTGAACACTAGGAGACTTCAATTAAAAGTCAAATATGAACAGGTTAAATCATAGAAGAATCAAAGGCAAATCAAATACGGTATAGGTTGTTTAGACATTTACATTAAATTTAGCTTAAATTTGCGGGTTTTGAAAAGAAGTGCGCACTTTTTTCAAATACTTTGCAAGGATGCGATATAAGTAAAATACTTTCGCTTGTTTTATTTTCCTTATAAAGGAAATGTTTTTCCATAATGTTTTATTGTTAAAGTGTTTTTTATTCAATAAGTCTGAAGAAGAGCTGTTCTTGTGAAAATTTTCAAACGACATAATGAAACAATTGTAACTAACGATGAAATACACTATTTTTGCTATCAACCCATTCTCTGAAGTCTTGGTTTTTGTTAAAACCATATATGCATGCTCAATTATGAAATATAATTTTGTAGCTTAAAGTTTAAGTCATCTCTATTTGGCTTAAAATTTATTGGTATATGAACGATTACTGAATTATATAAACACAGTAAAATTCTGAATGCTACAAATAAGACTATATATATATATATATATATACATAGAGAGAGAGAGAGAGAGAGAGAGAGAGAGAGAGAGAGAGAGAGAGAGAGAGAGAGAGAGAGAGACTATCTCTGACTATTTACTCCTTACGTCCGCTGATTAAGCATTTATGGTTACTTTATTTTCCTTAATTCTCCTGTCTACTAATCTACTAAGTCATGGGTGACTTTGTGATTGGGTTCGAACCACAAAATTCAGTGTAATTATTACTTTCTAAACCGATGATTACGTAAGCATGCATCATCAGTTTCTGTAGGTATAAAAGTAATTGTTAATGCATATTTAAAAATATTATCGTGTGTGTAAATCTACATAAAAAAAGAACTTGGAAACTGGAAAGACTATAAGTGACAACTCAACGTTTTGGAGTGACTGCTATAACGTAAATACATAAATATATAACGTTATCAAACTTTATATAAATATATAACATTATATCAAATTTTACATAAATATATAACGTTATCAAACTTTATATAAAAGTATATGAGGTGCCTTCAATAAGTTTCCAGACTTTTTTCGTATAGGCACTTTTCTTGATAATGCACACTTGAAACTCTAGTCTCGTTCGAAGTATTCTCCTCCGGCTGCAATGCACTTGTACCGTTCCAACAACTTACGGAAAGCCCCATGGAAGTCCTCTTGTATGCGGATGTCAATTACCCTCGTCACATCCTCTTTTATCTCCTCTAAGGTTTCCCTTTAGTTTAGAGAATAACTAGAAGTCACTGGGAGCAAAGTCTAGACTAGAGGGAGGGTATGGAAATGTCTCGATGCTCACCTTGGTCAAATAGTCTCTGACAATTATAGAGCTATGTGTGCACAGTTTCCACACTGACATCAAACTGTGACTTATTGTTTCTATAGACACACGATGATCCTTATCAATGTAATTCTTTATTTGGCCAATCAGCTCTGATGTTTTGACTTCCTTACTCCTCTCACACCTCTCCCCATCCCTTACAGACTCCATGCATTCCTTGAATATCTTATGTCACTCAAAAACTGATGCTCGATTCATACAAGATAATCTAAAAACCCTAACCCTAAAAACATTCATAAGAATTCCATACGTTTCTGTGGTATTTTGTCCAAATTTAAACAGAATTTTATTGCATATCGTTCTTGTAAAAGGTCATCACGTCCAGATTGCATTGTTGAAATTCACCAGCTGTGACAAGCGGGCTTTTGTAGCATGAAAATATGTACGTTACCCCGTGATGGGTTAATTTGGTCAGAAAACGTCCTGGGAACGGCACTAATATGACAATATTTTAGGATCTGTCCCAGAAACGGCCACCAATACGTTTGCTGGTGGGGCGTTACCTGGTCGTCATTAGGACTTTTCTGCTCTACCAGTGTCACAAATGATCGTTTGCCGGGGAAAGTTACTTGCCTCGCTATGCTAACAACTTCAGGCCCCTTCGGTTTTTATAAACAGTACTCAAAAACCACAAAACCTGCCTCAGTCTGTTGGACTTCATCTTCTTCATTGTTGTCCATCTCCGGCCGTAACGGCAACAGTTTCTTAAGGGGGAAGAAAAATGTCTTGTTTTTTTCAACCATCTTCTCTTTGTAATTTTTTGGAAAATTAAATAGAAACGTACCTCTTTTGTTGGGCTGTCCACGACTTCTTGGTGAAACGGCTGCTGGCACGAACAAGCACGGTGGTAAGAAATGACACGCAGTTTATTTTAAATAAAAGAAATCTAAGGAAGAAAATTAATATATGGTTCAATCCTCCCTTTATTAATAACCTTAAAAATAACATCTCGAAATGATTTTTTAATTGTAGAAAAATCCTTTTAATATCCATGCAAATATAGTACCATCTTCTATAATATAAATATCACCTGTCTGTTTAAATGTATGTATGTATGTATGTATGTATGTATTTCAGCCTAAAACTTTCGACAAATGCAACAGATTTTCACGAGATCGGTATTGTTTTGAAACTCAACCATTCGGAAGACAAATTTTTTTTTTTTTTTTTACACAGTGATCACCACTTTTCAAGGCCCGGAAGCCACTCAGGGATAAGGGTTATTGCAAGTACATCACGTTAGTGAGGAGATTTTATGAAGTGTTTAATTAGGGGGGCGGTTCATTAGGAATTTGTTAACATTAGACTTGAAGACATCCAAGTTGTAGTCCGGAGGGAAGCAGGCAGACGGAACAGAGTTCCACAGGCGTGCAGTTCTAAGAAAGAAGCTTTGCTCATGAAATCCGCGTTTTGATTTAGGCACAGATATAGAGTGGGGGAAATTTTTCACAGTGGATTCAGCTAGACGGGTGATTTTCGTGAAAGTTTGGCGAGGGGGGACCAGGGATTGGAGTTCAGACGAGCACCTGCCATGAAAATAACGATAAAACAAGGATAGGCTCGCAACGTCTCTTCTGTGGGAGAGGGGTTGCAGGGTAGAGAAAAGGGCATCCCCCACCAAATATCGATAAATTGGATAAAAACATTAATAGAATAGAATTTTCGGGAAAATATCAAATATTCTGTAATACATATGCAAAAAATAGGAAACAAATGATTGAAATATTGGTAAAGGTGCAGTATCTTTCCACCCAAAAAAGTCCGATAAAATTGTCACTTGTATAACTTTTCGAGGGTGCTGATAACGGAAACAACAGTTAAAATCCAAGGAAACGAATAATTTCAATGATATGAATAAATTATTTGGAAAAATGGGGGATAACCTTTCTATACTAATTTCACGTAAAATAAACACCCACTTTATAGCGAAGGTAGCCATAAAGTGGGTGCTCATTTCACGTTAAATAAAGATAAAAAAGTAATCTCCCAAATATTTAAACAATAATGTGCGACCTTAAAGGCAAATGTCACATAGCCCACTATACAATTCAGGTCACTAGATTTCCTACGGACCTTTATTTGTATAGTTCTGATCAATAGTCGCTGAGATTTCGAACTGATGAAATTGCCAAAAAAGTGGTCTATCTATCTATCTATCTATCTATCTATCTATCTATATATATATATATATATATATATATATATATATATATATATATATATATATACAGGAAGGCAAATTAAATATTGACATGCTCATATCCTTGGTCCTATGGGACGAAACTACATGACAATTTGCAGACTTTCTAAAGATTATTATTCTATTATATCGTTAAAATTTTATGACAATTGGTAAAAAAGAACCGATATTTTCAAACCAATAAAATATGCTTAAATTTGCCTACATTTGTATATATAGTGTCCTCGCAGGCCAACTTTAGTTTTGCTGCTTCTGTTGTCTCCCCTGTAGCCTTGACAGGCCACTAATCTCTCTCTTTCTTCACCCTCTTTCTCCCTCTCTCTTTATATATATATATATATATATATATATATATATATATATATATATATATATCGTCAAACCCAAGCATTTTAAACGGACAGCGTATTTCAACCGATTTTCGCAAATCGTTAGCGATCACTGAATGAGAAATGAACAAACAGCCTCCACCCACACACAACCAGAGGTGAGAAGAGGAGGAGTCCCTTAAAAAGATAAAGTCAGCCAATAAAAGAGATCCCTTACAAATACTGTGGGACAAACCTGTTTAGACTTACGGATTTTATTTGGACAGCATGACGCCATATTCAAAACGTTTCTAGGCTATTCACAGAGTCCGGGCAAATGATTTTGCAGGTTGACAATAATTAAACAATGCTCTATTATTCGAGTGTTGAAAGCCTTGCTATAAAAAATAGAGATATGTTCTTTTGCTAGACTGAATGGATGCTGAATGTGTTGATGTCGAAACAATGTTAACGTTTACTCAAATGAGAAATGGCGCGATTATCTCAACTATTAAACTTAAAATTTCAGTGATTATTTTATTTTGTATTTTTTTATATTTTTTATTTTATATTTTTTATTTTATATTTTTTTAGTTTATATCTTTTATTTGCATATGCTTTATTCAATTACAATTTATTAAATAAAAAGTGGATTGTTGACAAACAAACAGACAGACATAACTTTATAAAAATACAAATCTTATTTGTATTTGTATAAATACTAAGCAATTGTTTACAATGATCCCGTTCGAGATCATTGGCACGGCCGCTGCAAATAAGGTGGGCTCTCTATACCGTGCTAGAAAGTTACTTACGCCTGAAAGTATCCTGTACCTCTACAAAGCCACCATTTGCCCATGTATGGAGTACTGCTGTCATATTTGGGCAAAAGAGAGTCGCCAACCTAATAGGTCCCGAACTGTCATCTAAGCTTCAGCTAGTCCCATCGATGACATGTTGCATCCCTCTGTCTGTTTTACAAGTATTTCAATGATGGATGCTCTGACGAACTACAAGCCCTAGCCCCCCCACGAAAATACTCCCGACAAACCCGATAAGCAGCGAAATCCCACCCCTACACAGTCGAGATCCCGAGATGTAAGAAAGCCTTTTACTCTAATAGCTTCTTCCCCAGCACTGCAGGACTTTGGAATTCTCTTCCAGTTTCCTGCTCCCCAAATGTACTGACAAGCAGGAGATCAATGTGATGTGAACAGACATCTTGCTGCTTAATTCCCTACATAGTACCCCTGCAACTTAGGTACCTGATAGTAGCCCCCTACCTCAAAGTGGCAATGTGCCTTGTTTGGAGTGAAACTTAAAAAAACAGAAAAAAAGCACCTGGCATTTTTTTTTTTTAAATACGTCACTTTTAGAGTTGAGTATCTTAATCATTACACACTCTTTGAATATTAGTATACAATGGAACACATATGAAGTATAATGGTTTAGTTTGTCTCTTTGACGACAAATCAACCTTTTCTTAAATAAAATACTTCTTACAAATTAACGATGTGGTTTCCGGTTGCGAACGTTGGAAAATGCTGTAGAGAAAAATGTACATAAGACAATGACAAAGTATGAATTAAACTAGCAGGGAGATCCAACGTTACCCGAGGTTAAATGATGATCAACAAATGTTCCGCACTCCCATATTTTTATTGCAATCGAAATAGATGGAATCGCCCATTTTTCAATCAAATCGGCTGATTGCCTGCTCTAATAGGGGACCCATCACGGTGTACCGGGTGAGAACTTCACAAGCCTCCTGGCAATTCTTTAGTTCACAATACATTGAAGTCTATATTGCACTGTAGAGAACCTACTGTTGATTTTATAAAATTATTTTCATATGAAATGGCTTGAAATGCAAAAGTCAAAAATCATGATACGATTGTGCTACAATCAGAAATATTTATTTCGAACGCGACCCTATCATACCAAAGAACTTACTGTTGATTTTATATGTCGCCTTTTTTGCTTGTGTGGTAAAAAAATTTCTCAAATGCATTTGTGATGTTAAACTGTGTAAGGTGTTAACTTTGGTCAAAATCGCCTGTTCCTTCTTTCATTGGATTTTTTCGATCTTTAGTTTTCGATACTTATCAGACGCATTCCGATACAAAACCTATCCAAAAACACTGCCAGATACATAAAGTTCATTTGTGTTAAATTTCATAAAAATCTGTTCAGCCGTTTAGGAGTTCATAGGGAATGAACTCACACACAGAAACTTTCTTTTATATTATAATGGAGATAATAATTAAGAAAATGTTTTTGTCAAACTAATTGTACTTTTTGTAACTGGAAACAATAACTACGGCATGACTGATAATCACTTAATTAAAAAATATTGTAGTTGATTTATAAATCATATTCATTTAATATAATAAATATTTGAACAACATTTATGAATCATATTCATTTAATATAATAAATATATGAACAACATACATTATGTGAGATTTTATTTCAAATTCAATATACCTGCCAACATTCGCTTTTATTTTCTCAAGAACCTTATAAATTTCCTGTGAGATGGTTAGGTCGACGTACCTATTTACAATGCCTTTCCACGGGACAGAGTTAGACACCAGGGTCGTTTTTTAACGTGGAGAAAAGGTGCGAAAATAAAAATTGTCTCAGTCGTGAAGGATTTCTCCTCCATTGAAAGAGAATGAGAAATAGAAGTGCCGCATCTGAAGAACAGATACTACACTTTGATCTTTATATTTAATTTATTTCGTTTAAAGAAAAAATTCCAATTAAAAAAATTCCAATATAAAATTAAAACATTTAAAAAAGTAAAATCTCCAAAAGACAAAACAAATTTAGAAGTGCCGTATCTTTATTTAAAACTATGCGATTTTTTTTCGTTGGGTTTGGTTAAACGAACACGTTTATTATAAGAAACGAGCGACGTTACAATACATTGGACGATGACTACGAGAGGTGATTTCTATTATTTCACAAAAGTTTCTGGAAATTTCAATTGATGCGATTCCTTGGCAGCTTACAAAAATATAAGCCAATGATGATGGGCATACTGAAATATAAATAAAATCTCACATTATGTATATGTTCTCATATTAATTCTTTTGTAAAAATATTATTCACAAATAACAATATTTTAAAAGAGGCGGTTACGTTTACAATCATCCTATATAAAATGTGTCGATTTAACGCCGAAAAAGACGACCCTCTGGAAGCGTCTGATGCAAAATGAGCAAGCTCAAACACGCTGTTGACAGGACATCTATCACACACAAAAACAAATAAATGATTATTGCTTTCAACTTGCAAAAATCAGTGAATATGGATTGGTTGAAGAGAATTTTCTGAAATTCTGAAATTAAAAGGGAGATAATTCGTCATAAAATGAACAAAGGGAGATAATTTTTAGAATACATGTGAAGCAGTTATCTATCTATCTATCTATCTATCTATATATCTATAAAAGTGAACGTGTCTGTCTGTCTGTCTGTCTGTGTGTCTGTGTGTCTGTCTGTGTACATTTCCCTACGCAATAACTCTGTCAATTTTTAGTCTATAGACTCGAAATTTGAAATACCGGGTACTGAGATTTGGGAAAATCGATGTGACGGGTGTCAGCCAGAAATTTGGCTGTTAAGGGGTCAAATTTCAACGATTTGACCTTTAAGAACTCTACCAAACTCCTCCGACAATTTTGGGTCTAGACACTTGAAATTTTAGATATAGGTTCCTTGAACATGGATCTAACTTAATAAAGTGATTTGAGCCCGAAACAATAAATTTTAAGGGGTCATGATAGGGGTCAAAGTTTTAAAAAATTAACCATTTTTTTTGTTTTTTTGCTTTTTTTGCACAGCATACACCTCCAAACACCCGAGCAACGCCGGGCACCCCTGCTAGTTCTTTATATTTATATTAAGAAACAATACGTATATTAAACGCATTGTTGTATACAATAATTAAAAAACAAAATTACTATTTTATCGATAGTTGGGTGGTATTGCGGATAGATAGTAATTTTACTCCGAAATGAAGGCATCAGATAAGTTCCGAACTTCTTATGACTGATTCCATGGGTTAATTCCAACTATTAAAAAACGACAACAGTTTTTCAAACACCCCAAAATGTAATAAATGAACACTACGAACTAATTTCAAAATGCAACTGTCGAAGAGAAAGTACTGGTTACCTGGTTACCCTAATCTATCCGGAATGGCATATCGACGACGACGACGACGACCCTGCTAACCCCGAGGAGTATGACAGTAGAGTACAATCGGGCTGTTTACCGTATACATTACAGGGTGAGAATAGTTCAAATAATACGAACTGGATCTTTTATATAAATATTCTATTTATTATGTTAGGTCGCTGAAAGTATTGTAAGAAAAATGTCACAGAGTTTATTTAATTCTGTATACTGATTATACGAACCGGTTTATTAGTTGTATCACAAAATCTTTTGATTAATCTTTATTTATTTAGAAAGGCAATAGTTAGTACATGACAACTGCATAACATAACTGACTATTTCAAATATACCTCCTCTCCAAACATTTTTATTATTGGATCTATTGTGCTTCATTCAGTCTCTTGTGAAAAAATATGAACACTCATTCTTTTCAGCTATGATCAAAATAGTGGCTTGTATTTAACTAACAATATCACATAAATCTTAGGCAATAGACATTGTGTTCACCATTCGTGAGCGGTTGGTATGAAATTAAATAGAAAGCAAACCAAACGAAACACGTGACCCGACTCAACCAATCAGATCTTTTACCAACTCTAAACTCCCACTCCTATCATTATCTAGCGTTTTACTTTATCGCGAGTTTATCGGTCAAAGGGCAAATTTTGTCGTTTTCCGCCTTATTTTATTTGTTTTTATTTTGGACAATACTACACATATTCAAAGCTGTAAGGCATAATGTTTTATTGCTAATGATACGAATGAACCACTTAAGAAAAACTATTAATTCTGCAGGCGTCTTAGATGTGAACAATGACTTGCACTTACTGACCTGGACACTCATTTGTGGCTTTAAATGGATTTTCTTCGAGCGGGACAAGAAGGGGAAGGCTTTATCAATGTATATTTTATTGTCATTTTAGATCGGAGGTAATTTGTGTAATGTTCAGAAATGTTATTTATTTAAAATATTCTGACAACAAATCGAAAAGAATATTGATAAGTGTTGTTGGGTACAAATCACCTCCATTTGAGAACTAAGTGGAATCAACCAGTCCTATGAATACCACTGCGTTCAGAGACTAGGTGGAGATATTCAAACCATGTTTAACCATATGCTAGGAACACGTTCCTCTCATACCACATGGCTGGGGACAAACATCTGCACGTGTTAGCATTGATCGCATTAATCCTTAATTATCTGCATGGATGGCGAATTACTTGTGATGAAGACTTATTTTCAGCTGAAATAAAATACTGATTAGTAAATAATTTTCGTAAAAATATAATTTATTCATTAAAATCCATATATTATTTCGTTAAGATGTTGCAAGCGTTGTGTTGCAGAAAATTGTAGTCCCTCGTCATCTGTTTTCCTCGAAGTTAACTGCAGAACTAGAAAAACTTAATCCTTTCATAAGAGATTTTGCGAATCTTTCTCTGTTGCATCGTTACTTTTATGATAGGTGCTCGACTGAGCTCAAATGTATTGTCCCTCTCCATAAAATGTCTGCAAAATAACACACCTAACTGCAAGTACCACAACAGCGTACCGCACTTTCTATCTGTGGTTTAAATTAAATAAAAATTCCATGAACTTAGTTTCTTTCCTAAAACTGTACGTCTGTGAAACACAATAGCACGGATCTCATTCCCGGCTAACAATAACATAGTCGTCTTCAAATCCAATGTGAATAAGTTCCTATTGAACCGTCTTCTTAAATAATCTAGCCCTACCCTAGTTCCACTATGAGTGATCTTGTCCTCTCCCTACCTAACAGTTAACCCTTACCGTAGAGTGGCCTCTAAACTTTGGTAAATGAAGAACAAATGTAAAAGAAAGAAGATAAAGAGAAAAATCAAACATAAAAACATAGATTGACAAACTACAGGGTGGTCGCAAAAAAAGCGGGAAATTTGAAGGTCAGCTTAGATCATGAATAAAATGCGTGATTACTATTTTTTGATTGGTGCCGTGGAAGTGTTGTAAAAATAAATCGTTGTTTGACGCTGCAGTGAAGTGCACGGGCGAAATTTTGAGTATCTATGAGTATAATATAACATTTGTCTTTGAAAAACTTTGTAAAAATTATTCTTTGTAAAAATAAATCGTTGTTTGACAAATTTTCCGCTTTTCTAGCGATCACCCTGTAATATCGCTCCCCTGCTCTTCATAGCGTGAAACCCGCTGACAAGTCGTTACTTAACCTAACGCTTTGGCATATTGCATTTTTTTTTTATCTGTCGACCGCAAGTATGAAATTGTGGCGGGAATGGGTGACACTTTCAGTTATTTCCCATGCACATGCGTAGTCTCGTAATTTTTGCTATATATCTTTTAGTTATGTCTGGTTTAACGTGATATAAAAAGGGAATTTTCCATTCATTGTTCTAGAACTAAATTTAAACTCGTGAGATCCTCTACACCTATAGATCCACCGAACATTACATGGATTTGCTCAAATAGTTTTCATGTGAAGTGGCGTCAGATAAAGGAAACGTTTTTAGAATTATTATAAGACGAGTGTGTACGTATCACCATGAATGACGACATATTCCTTTTCATTGTTTCTTTTTGTTACATAATGTACTACCAGATACGCGCATTTTAGTTTGACATTGTTAAAATTAAGTTTTCAAGCTTTGACACCCAAAAGAATAACATCTATATATTTATAAATTAGAGTTTCTTTCGCACTCTGACATTAAAATTAAAAGTCTATTTTTTTTCTATTTAAAAATTATTAAGTCTTTTTTATATACTCAGTCATATATATTGCGAACGACTACATGAAGGTTTGCTAATTTGCATATTCTTTTGAAAAATGAGTGTTAATTACTTATTCATTGTTTATGTTTTTCTATTAGATGATTGGTTTCATTTCAGTATTACGCTGAATTCTATTTATTACTATTATCATTCTATTTATTTCTACATTTTACAAAATTGCATAGAATTAAAGAATTTAAGATGAAAACGTTCTATTATTATCTCTCTCTCTCTCTCTCTCTATATATATATATATATATATATATATATATATATATATATATATGTATATAAACTTGTCGGTAAGTGTGCGAAAAGTCTCCATTACACTCCTCTGATATTTGATCTACAGAGTTTGAACCTTTTGCACACTTTCGATTTGGTTTTTAGCAGGCAGAAATTGCTGCTAATTTGTCAAAATTAAAAACTAAACAGCTTACCTTGGCAGTGTAAGTCGAATAAAACATTACCCCTGAAAAATCAAGCATTCATAGCTCAAAGTGTCATAATTCTTAATCTTTCGTATCCATCTATCGGTAATTCAAGCAGCAACAACGATAGATGGATAGATAGATAGATAGATAGATAGATAGATAGATAGATAACGACTTAATGCTGGAGTACTAAATATTCTGATTTCGATTCTGGCGGATGGTACCCAAGTCGTTTTCATAACTTTTGAAATCATTAATATATATTGGATAATAATCAATAGAGTATTGGATCTATTACAATTAATACGAAATCTGCATGGATTAAAATATAATATTTATGTGGATTTTACGATCGGGCAACGCCGGGCGGCATGCTAGTTTTAAATACATTGGTAACAGAAATAAATAGTAAGAAATTTAATATCAAACAACAAAGGTTAATTTTACATTACAAACTGCTTTAATATTTAAGGCTGTTATTGAGTCCATTTTTTATGTTGTTTCTCCTTTTCAGACAAGGTCAGAGTCAGAAAGGTGATTTACTCATGAAAGATCCTCAACATCTCATACAAAGAGCCTATTGCAAATGAGGATCGTTTTTTCTTCATCATAGCGCCTCTAATCACCAAGGGCTTACATTATCACGCGATTCCTCCACTATCTCCAGTAATTAAAATCCAACTTCAAATCCTTCCTATCACACGTGATTAAACTAACCAATCAGACCCTATGCTCGCATAAATCAAAAACGAACATACGCTAAGATTCTTAAAATAAATCTATTTGCTTTATAAATTAAGCAAGCTATATCTACATAATCTTCAAAGGTATAGGCTGTTTAAAGCCCTCCAAAGAATTCTCGAGGGAAAGAGATTTTGCATCAATGAAGCTGTGGTATCGGAAATTGAGGCTTATTTTGAGGTAAAACACACATCTTTCTATTAATAAAAAGCGTCGAATTGTTAAAGAAGCATTCGAATCAGTGTATCTGTGCTATCAATGAGAAATCGACTTTGAAAATTCTTTGACTTTTTTGGAGTTCGTTTATTAGACATTTGCTCTTTCTGCTTTTCGTAAAAACGGTCCTGTCTATCACTCTAAACATTTTCGGATATGAGGAAATGCTCTATCGCTATAAATCTAATATCGGACTATGTATTAGTACTGTTGCAATATTTGCGTTGGGGTATCTGTCCAATTTAAGATTGTTCGATATAGTGCAGATACATATCTGTAATTTGACTAAGCCCACCCTTTTTACCGTTCCGCGACTTCTCTCTCACAGACGTAATGTTGCTAGTCTTAGCCTTTTTGTTATAAACACTATCATATCATGTGGTCTTTAGAATTGTCTGATTTATTCCTGCTTTCTTTGTTCCAGCTCGTTTGTCTCGTAGGTCTATCGATCTCCACCAATTCGCTATTTTGTATACCTCATTGTAATACTGTTTTTTATTCGAAAAGCTTCGTTCCAAGAACTGCAAGTTTAGGAAACCCTCTCCGTACTCATCGTTTTCCTGCTACATACGGCCCTATTTTTTTTGTCAATATAAATCAATAGGGATAAAATGTTTTGCGATAAACATCTATTTTTCTTGTTGACTGCTTACATTAAGTTGCTTCAAGCTTTGTCTCGAGCGATTTGCATGAAAAAAAAAATCCGCCTAAAAGTTGCTGCTTTATTAGTTCGACCCGAGACTTTTTAAAGGATGTGTTACATATGAGCTTCTCTAAGTTGCCATAGATATCATTTCTTGTTTTTATCTGCACACAATACCGAAAAAGATCAATAGTCGTTCATATGCAATAATGGTCGATCGATGCATTTATGTCGACCTTGATGAAATTGAATAGCACCTGTTTTATTTGATTGCATGTGAAACGTCAATAACGAGATTTTACATCACAAACAACATTTCTTTTCCGTTTTTCCGTTCGTAATTCCACATCGCAAACCTCGTGCATATTACAAGTTCAAATAGCATCGTCGTATAAAACAATAGATTACTTTCCATAAAAAGTGTGTTGTATACTAGTAGATTGACCCGACGTTGCTCTAAAGTAAAATACGCATATACATTTTTTGGATGTCACGGTCTCGAAAGTTTCTCAAATAGTTATGCGTGATGTTGCTTCGTATAATTATGTGTCACAGAGACATTATCTTCCTTAATGATGTCACATTACTCACAACTCAAAATCAACATTTGTTATTTTGTTTCTTTTGTTTATTCTATTAATTTCAGAAGACTGAAAATAATCTGAGTGATATCCACGTATCTGTTTGTGATATTGCCACGGTCATCAAGGACCTTGTGCCAGCAAAGCAACTGGTTCTGGTTATAATCCAGTTATAGTTCCCAAAAAAGGCTGCAACTGGAACTAGCACCTATTCTTGCAAAGCTGTTCAATCAATGTATTAAGGAGAAATGCTCCCCAACACCTTGGAAAACTTCATTAGTTTGCCAAATATTTAAGAATAGTTGAGATTAGTCTTCTGCATCTCACAACAGAATAATTAGTTTTCTGTGTGTCATGAGTAAATTACTTGAATCCGCGTTAAATAGAAAAATTTTCAACAACCTCAGCAAAACAATTTACTCAGTGACAAGCAATATGGTTTCCATCCGGCAAAATATACAGCTGATATATTGACTGTAATTTCACATAGGATATGTGAATCTATCAACAGGGTTTCCTCTCAAGAGTAATAGTTCTTGACATATCAAAGTGGTTTGATAGAGTTTGGCATAAAGGTCTACTTCGCAAGGTTTCCAGCTATGGAATATCTGGAAATCTCTTCTCGACCATCAAATTTGTTCTCTCTGATAGGTTTATACAAGTAGTCGTTGATAGGCAAAAGTCTAAAGCTCAAAGTATCAATGCTGGTGTGCCTCAAGGATCCATCTTTGGCTCAACAGCCTCAACACTATTCATTATTTTCATCAATGATCTCCCAAATCACATTTTAAAGTTCCACACAAAAAACACTAGTCTAGCTACAATGACTATCAACAGTTTTACCCATTTTCTATCTATGAACAAAGTTTGCTTCCTAGAAATGCCCGTCTGTGGAACTCTGCTGACCTGCTTCCAGTTCAATGTAAACAAGTCCTTGTTGATCCTCTTCCTAAATAATCAATTTCTTCCCCATTTCCACAGCTAACTATTTATATGCTGTTGTCTTAATGACTACCGTACACTCATTAATATTTATTCTCGAGTGACTTTCAGCCTTTATAAGTGGTGACTTCTATGTTAAAAAAGTATCTAAGTAGTTTTCTCGTTTTATTATATACACCAAGTGATCTACCTAGACTCTTTCAGTGCCACTCATTTACTGCCAGGTTTTTCGATCACTGCTAATATTTCTCACAATGGTTTTCAAATACATTTGTTCTCTAAACAGCGAATGATTAATGTTTATTTTTCAATTCAGCTCAGGATATGCTAAAACAAATTCAACCTTGAATTTCAAAATTGTATTCACAATTACATTTCAAACTTACCCACCACCACCACCACCACCACCACCACCACCACCACCACCACCACCACCACCACCACCACCACCACCACCACCACCACCATCATCATCATCATCATCATCATCATCATCATCATCATCATCATCATCATCTATGTAGATGATTACAAATACTTTAAGCTTTTTAAAATTTGTGTCACGATCTATTTTTGTGTTACAGACTAAGATTTGTCTAACATCGGAGACGCATCATACACAGATACGCCTCTCCAACTGACAACAACAATAAAATTAGACTCATTATTTACTATAGAATATTTAATACCCCCAAAACATCTGGTAAAAAAATGCATTCACAACCCTAAAATCATTAGAAAGAACTAACGTCATCTATAAGTGTAAGAATGTAACTCCTACAACAACCTTGAAAGAAATATTTACGTTGGTTACACAACCACTACCATATTCCGTCGCCTCAACATGCATAATGTAAATTCCAGTGCAATTTCTCAACACCTACAATATATATATATATATATATATATATATATATATATATATATATATATATATATATATATATATAGTACTATTAGCGTATTAAGCGATGCTCTTTATGTAAACAAATTGAGCTTAGGTATTTGGACAATGTTAAAACATTGTTAATTCACTACCCGCATTGCAGCAGCCGAATAGTGCAACAGTTAGAAGCTCCGACTGTCATTCGGGCGGTCGGGTTTCGATCCTGACTTGAGGTAGTTGCTTGTCTAGCCGCACTGATGAGCTGTGAAACGTCGAAATAGTACTGTACGTGGATGACTATATATATAATTATTTTTTTTTACTATAATAATTAAATAATATATATATATAAGGATAAAGGTTAATGAGTGTATGGTGGTCCCCGCGACAACAGCTTAGTAATCGTTAGTGGTGAAGCTGATTATCTTGAAAATGATTTTATTTCTTTGCATTAATCCATTTTAAGCATTTTTATTTATTTATTTATTTATTTATTTTAGCCACCTTCATCCCAAACAAGGCATATCACCACTTTTTTTTTTTTTTTACACAGTGATCACCACTTATCAAGGCCCGGAAGCCACTCAGGGATAAGGGTTATTGTAAGTACATTACGTTAGTGTGGAGATTTAATGAAGTGTTTACTTAAGGGGGCGGTTCATTAGGAATTTGTTAACATTAGACTTGAAGACATCCAAGTTGTAGTCCGGAGGGAAGCAGGCAGACGGAACAGAGTTCCACAGGCGTGCAGTTCTAAGAAAGAAGCTTTGTTCATGGAATCCGCGTTTTGATTTAGGCACAGATATAGAGCGGGGGAAATTTTTCACAGTGGTTTCAGCTAGACGGGTGTTTTTCGTGAAAGATTGGCGAGGGGGGGACCAGGGATTGGAGTTCAGACGAGCACCTGCCATGAAAATAACGATAAAACAAGGATAGGTTCGCAACGTCTCTTCTGTGGGAGAGGGGTTGCAGGGTAGAGAAAAGGGCATCCCCCACTAAACCACGAAGTCTATTTTGTACTCTGTCAAGGCATGATAGGCTGTTTTTGGCCGCTCCTGCCCAGATATGGCAACAGTATTCCATCCTTGGACGTACTTGGCTTTTATATAGATAGAGACACTTGGACGTAAGAGGTTACTATTTGGGACCATGTCTAAGAAAGATCGAGAAGATGCTGATTTACATTACATTTGAACTTCTGCATATCAGTACAGCCAGGGAAGCACGTAGCCGGTAAGAAATTCCAAAGTTTTACTGTTCGATGGAAGAAACTATTAGAATAAAATACTTTCTGGCAATCAGGGACCCCAACAGTGAAGGAGTGTGATTTCGCTGCTAAGTGGAATGTCCGGAATATGTACGTCGAGGGACACAAGTGCAACGAGTTCTTCAGATCACGTTTCATTAAAATAATTGTAAAACAGGCACAGGGATGCAACATTGCGGCGATGGGACAGAGTTTGGAGCATATGTGACAAATTGGGACCTATTAGATTAGAGACCCTTTTGTGAACCCTTCCCAAGAGGGAAAGACTAGTGGTTGGTGCACCAGCCCAGATATTGCAACAATACCTCATGCATGGGCGAATGATTGCCTTGTAGAGATGCAGGATACTCTCAGGTGTTAGTAGTTTTATCGCCCGGTAGCGGGAATCCACCTTCCTTGCAGCAGTCTTTGCAATGTCCTCAATGTATTTGTTACAGTTCATATTACCTGTGAATATTAAGCCGAGGCGTTTGAAGGGAGAATTCTCATGTAGGGAGTTATTAGTCATGGATATCGGTGACTGGAGAGACTTTTTATGATTGTAAAAAGGAAGCAGCCTAGTCTTACTAACGTTAAGTGTTACCATCAATCTACGTTCCAATTCCCTAGGGTCTGGTGGTAAGTTCAAATAGATATTTAAAGGATATCTAAAAAATGTACTGTAATGACGTTTGCGGTTTCTTTTGATGCGCATTGTCAGCGTTTTCGGGACCATAATGACCATCAAAGAACATTCAATAACAAGAAACGCACAATAAAACAGCAATGTGCAACCTATTATATGAAGCTCAAATAAAGCTAGAAGTCAATAATAATCGAGTGATAAATAATACGGCAGGGTTACATGTAGAAATTTAGACAAACAGTGTAAATTATGTCTAAATAAGAAATTTGAAACTTCATTGCTACATATAAATTAAATAGAATTATTATGAAATAACCTTTCGATCAGATTTACATACGTCAAGTTTTAAAGATACTTCTCCCTGTTCATTTGCCATTTTTTTCGTTGGTGGTGTTTTTCTCATTTAGCTGTGGTGTTGCATCTACTAGAACTTAACCAATTTCCACCTTTTCGGTACTTGTCTTTGCTTACTATTCACCTTCGCCCGATTGTATGTGAGATATGAGTTTATAAATAACTGAATGAACCCAATTAATGACAAGGTGACTTCCGTTCCGTTAAAAAAAATCACTCGAAAACTCAGACATTTGTTTCTGATTATTTCCTCTCGAAAAATCTCAGACAGCATGTGACACAATACAAGATGGATGATCAAAAGTTGAAACAACAACGCAGCAATTAAATAAAAACAATTCTATTAATATTGGTCGGTGTTGATATAAGTCTATCTGAACATATATAGTTAAGACTTTGTTATTATACAGTAACTTTGTTATTATACAGTAACTGTGTTATTATACAGTAACTTTGTTATTATACAGTAACTGTGTGAAGATAAATGTTCAAATCTGACGCGATTATGCAAGACAGAGAAGAATATTGTACGCCTATTACATTAAGTTATATTTGATATTACTAAGACGAAACAGCTTTCCTCTAACAATTAAAATATACTTTTTCAACCATCGACTGCCGTGGTTGATAGAATTGGAAAACAATGGAACATGCTTGTTCATTTCTATCTGAAACGTTTGTCTCTTGTTCAACATTTACTGAAAAGAGAAAAAAAAATATTCGTAAAATTCTTTGCTGGTAAAAGTGCTTAAATGTGGGGAAATACTAACTCTACAAAAATAGCGCCTTTTGCATTGCAGATATTTAAATTGTCTCAATCTACGAGGATTTCTCCTTCACTGGCGAAAGGCAGAACAAATATAGTTTAGTATTAGAACATATACCACACTTTTGCTCTGGCTAAAATGACCTAAGGAGTAATAACGAGTTTCTACCAACAGCCAACTTTAGTATAAAATAACCGATCGAAATAAAAGGGTCGAAAACTGCCGTCGTGATTTTGAGTTCGATTTAAAATCAATTAAACAATCGGTCGATAAGATTATTTACTTTTCAGATCCGCCATAAATATACTACACTTTTGCTCTGGCTAAAATGTCCTAAGGAGTAATAACGAGTTTCTACCAACAGTCAAATTTAGTATTAAATAACGAATCGAAATAAAAGGGTAAAAAACTGCCGTCGTGATTTTGAGTTCGATTTAAAACCAATTAAACAACCGGTTGATAAGATTATTTACTTTTCAGATCCGCCATAAATTCTTGAAAGGAACTTGGGTTGGATAGCAAGCTATCAAATTATTGATGAACAATGTTTTGTTCGAGCTGGACTGAAACGATGTCGTATACATATCGACATGTTATTTTGAGGGGATAACAAATACTTGTACACGAGGGAGCTTCAAACGACGAGAGGAGACAATATTCAATTGATGGAGAGTTAGACAAATGTTCTTGGTGAAGAAGAAGAAGAGGAGGAGTGTATATGATAACAACGGTCTATATAATAGACAGAATATGTGAACATTTAAGAGTTTGATAAACACTTAATATGACAGCAACAACCGGGACGAATTCACATACCGTTTTCTTTGAGAGATGACACCACAGAAAGCCATATCTCATAAAACATTTATTCACAAACCTTGTCACCATTTCGAAAATTACGTTTTAATTTCACATTTTGGATCTTGATTTCCTCGGCTTCCACTGTGTCTTCTCCCCGGCTTCTCATCTGGCTTCTTCGACAGCTTTCTTTGAGCGACTTTTCACTACTTACTAACGTCCTTGTATATATATTGAACTAATTCTTTTTGATTACGTCATTTGCACGTATACAAAGAATCCTATCAGCCGACATATGTATCATGTATCTAGGTATTATTATTGTTAACGACCGTTTCTTTTGCTGAAAAGATGAGTGTGAGTTCCGTTATATTTGTTTTTATTTATCTAAAATTCCTTCTTGTTATTGTTTATAGAATCTAGTCAAGTTAAATTCCTAAAACATCATTTAACCATATTTGTCTTTTAATTGTTTTTCTCTTTAAAACAAATCTAATTCTGTTTTTCTCTTTAAAACAAATCTAAGCCTGTTGCCAAGGTCGCTGGAAAGATGGTGGGATCCTTCTACCGCTCCAGAAGATATCTCACTACTGATGTAATTCTCTATCTATATAAAAGCCAAGTACGTCCAAGGATGGAATACTGTTGCCATATCTAGGCAGGAGCTGCTAAAAACAGCCTATCCTGCCTTGACAGAGTACAAAATAGACTTCGTGGCTTAGTGGGGGATGCCCTTTTCTCTACCCTGCAACCTCTCTCCCACAGAAGAGACGTTGCGAGCCTGTCCTTGTTTTATCGTTATTTCCATGGCAGATGCTCGTATGAACTCCAATCTCTGGTCCCCTCTCGCCAATCTTTCACGAAAAACACCCGTCTAGCTGAATCCACTGTGAAAAATTTCCGCCACTCTATATCTGTGCCTAAATCAAAACGCGGATTCCATGAACAAAGCTTCTTTCTAAGAACTGCACGCCTGTGGAACTCTGTTCCGTCTGCCTGCTTCCCTCCGAACTACAACTTGGATGTGTTCAAGTCCAATGTTAACAAATTCCTAATGAACCGCCCCCTTAAATAAACACTTCAGAAAATCTCCACACTAACTTAATATACTTGCAATAACCCTTATCCCTGAGTGGCTTCCGGGCCTTGATAAGTGGTGATCACTGTGTAAAAAAAAAAATTCAATCTACATGATAATAATACTCTTCTTGCTCAGATAATTCCTCGAGTGTGCTAATATGCAACACTTGTTTAGCACAACACAATATCCAACGTTACTTAAATGCAAGTATATGATGGCGTATTTCTTTTCACATATGAAAACACTTGACGCTTGAATAATGTCGCACACGTTCGTTTGATTCGCGAGCATAATCTCGGTGCAAAATCTTTACGTACTCTTGATTTTCTCTTCTCAAAATAAAAAAAATACAACAAAGAATAGAAACAATACAATATGACGCCATGTTTGCAACGGAGCTTGAAATATCTATGATCTATCATCTTAATACTTATGTACAATATCCGGTTTAAAGAAATTGTGTCAAATATCTGCTTTGTATTATGTATCATTGTAACGTCACGGCTTTGTAAATATGAACACATCATTTGCATTTATTCAGATTCACTTAAAAGATAAACGAAAAATCGTATTTAAGAGAGTATTTCAGAGAGTATTAAAAACAACTCATAAACACCTTCAAATTATTATGCACTAGCAGCGACACCCGATATTGTCCAGGATTTAATGAGGATCGACAAATGTTTCACTCTTCCACACATTTATTGTCATCGAAATCAGTGAAATCGTCCAATTTTCAATAAAATCGACTGACGGCTAGGTCTGGTTAGGGACCCTCTCCAGCAGTGAACCGATAGAAAATATATATTGTAGTTACATTGCACTGTAGGGAATCTAGAATTTATTTGATAAAATTACATGTAAATAATAGCTTTAGTTAAATTGCAAAATCCAAAAATCAAGTATCATGGTTTAATTGTTCTTTAAACAGAAACATTCATTTCGAACAAGCCCCTGACTTATCAAAGAATTAACTATTAATTATTTTTACATAATCACTTGAATTAAGTTATTTTTACATAATCACTTTGAATTAAACTATATTTACATAATCACTTGAATTAAACTATTTTTACATAATCACTTTGAATTAAATTATTTTTACATAATCACTTGAATAAAACTATTTTTACATAATCACTTGATTTAAAGTGAAACGTACACAAGTCACGTATATATGAACAATTTCATTTGAATTTAAACGGACTTCTTTTTTTATACCTCTTGTTATTTTTTCCGCTTTTTTTAATTTCTTTCACTTCATTATTTTTTTGCAGTATTTTGCTTAATATGTTTATTGAGTTTATATTTTTTTACATTTATTTTCATCTTAACCTAAATACAAAACTTTATTAGAAAATCATCTTAAAAATTACGAAATGAAATAAATGTCTGATTATTATATGATCAGCAAAGCCGCAAGCAAATGTACTAGATGACCTCATAATTGTCGAAACTTAGTTAAGCAAAAAGCAAACAAAATAAAATCAAAGAAAGCAGTAAAGTGTTAACATAAATTTAGCCTTTTGAGCATATTGGGAAATGATATACAAACTGCCATTAACGTATTAAGCGACGTTCTTTGTGTAAAAAAATCGAGCAGAGACATGTGGACGATGTCAAAACATCGTTAATTCATTACCCACACAGCATACGCCTATAGCGTAATGGTGAGAATCCTTGACTGTCATTTTGGCGGTCAAGTTTCGATCCTGACTTGAGGCAGTTACCTGTCTAAACGCACTGATGAGCTGTGGAACAGCAAAACAGTACTGTATGTGAATGACTATAGATACATATACATTTTGTTTACAGAAAGTTTTTAGATGTGACGAGTAATCGGTACCGTCGCTTTCAAACCCGATAACCAACAGTACCGATGACTCGTCTCATCTAAAAACTTTCTGTAAACAAAATATATATATGCCCTTATTTTCGGATTTTCCCTGTAATTGAGCTCTCTGCTGGATTCCACCCCCCCCCAAAATTACTATATATATATATATATATATATATATATATATATATATATATATATATATATATATACTAGCTGTACTCGGAGACGCGTTGCTGTGGCTCAGTTTGTTAAAATGGAACACATGTGAAAGTAGAGAAAAGTTTGATTCTTTTTTTCAAGAGAATGTACAAATTATTTTCTTTTAACAGATGTTAAGAAAATAAACAGAAAAATACTTCCATCATTAATTATGCAAAAAAAAATGTTGATTTAGTGTTTCAATATTATGCTTATAAATTACGATAAAACTTGCTGAGTATGCGCTGTTTTACGGTTGTTGCAAAAATGGAACGGAAACTAAAAATTTCGCTTCGTTTTAATCTTTCTTAATTTTTTAATTGTGCCCCCCCCCAAACGAATATAATTAAGACAGTAACATTCAACAATTTTACTTAATGTATATAAAACGCATAATATTTATTTAAAAAAAAATTAAATAAAAGTTAATAACGAAAGGGAAATAATTCCATTTTTAAACGAAAAAGTCAGTTTGGTATATCTTTTTGTTATTTTTTACATAAGTCCAGCTTACCATTCACATTAGAAATGTTGACATTTATAGGTTGTCGGGTACGTTTACAACGAATAAACACTCCAATCTAGTAGATGTATCAGAATTTTTGTAGGAATTTTTTACACCCCTATAATGAAACTGCGAATAAAATATAAAAAAAATCGCAATTTCTCTTTTAAAAGTGGGTTGTTTATTTTCTTTATGGATTATACTTCCAAAATAAACTATTAAAGTTGTATAAAAAGTAATAGAAATATTTTTTTTATTTTTTAAAAAACAGTAATGAATTTTATGAATCAATATTTTTCAATTTTTAAACTTTAAAAATCTATCAAAATTTTTCTATTGATTCAATTTTTACGATATTTTCAGGATCAATGTGAAATGTTATGCTCTTTCCAATAAACCGAATATAATATTTTAGACAAACGTTTTTTAATTCACGCCCTCCCCCATTTTCAAGTGTCTAGTAAAAAGTAAATAATTAATTTACTCACCAAAGTTTTATATATCACAAATTGAAGAGAAAAGGTCAATAAGTAATATATTCAAATTTAAAACAAAAAAGTAGTGTTTTTTTTAGAAATTTACCTGTAAAGTTAAAAGTTTAAAACCTTCTTTTTTTTAAAACCACGTTGTTTGTTTTTTCTTTTGCTTTTTTTTTTTATAAAACCTTGGTCCTTGCTCCTTTAATTGAAAACAAAATTAGGGCTTCAATTACATTTTTCGAGTAGCTATAAGCTTGGAAAGACAGGGGAAAGAATAATTCACGCCTCCCATTTTGAAATGTCTATTAAAAAGTAAATAATTTATTCACCAAAGTGTTATGTATCACAAATTGAAGAGAAAAGGTCAATAAATAATATATTCAAATTTAAAACAAAAAAAGTAGTGTTTTTTAGAAATTTACCTGTAAAGTCCGAAGTTAAAACCTTTTTTTTTTTAAACATGTCGTTTGTTTGTTTGTTTTTTTTGTTTGTTTTAATAAAACCTTGGTCCTTGCTCCTTTAATTGGAAAAAATAGGGCTTGAGTTAGATTTTTTGAGGAGTTATAAGCTTGGAAAGACGGGGTGGAATTATTCACTATTTTTCACGAAATTTCTGACAAACCTACCAATCTACCCATGTTAAGAACGGTTTTCGGAATAGACACCCCTAACCTTGCCAGAATACCCGAAAAGCTTTAAAAGTTGACGCGTCGAATGTGAACGATGAGTTGAACGTAATGTAAAAATGTACCGAATTTAAAAGGGAACGAAATTCAAATTTCCGTTCCATTTTACAACCGTAAAGCAGAGCATTCTATGCAAATTTTACCTAACTTACTATATTAATGCTATTTTTTTAAGCAAAAAAATATTTAGATTTGGCTATAAATTCCTAAACTCATTTCACCTTTAATAATTTAGGTGACTGAAATAGGAATCGAATTGAATCTTTAATTTCCTGAATAGTATGCGAGAATTCATTTTTCTTCGAGTTATATCGAATTCATTAATACGGACTTTAGGGGCTTTTTTTCGTAATGTTACTGTAAAAAGTATTTTTTATTGTTACAAATTACGATGCTTTATTTATATAAAAAAAGCAAAAATAAATTCTTGCGTTTTTTATTTACTACTGAAAACCATAACTTTAGTAAAGGTATTTTTTGTTTAAACAAAATAAAACATTTTCACTAAGAGTTAAGTAAAAAATAATTAGGTCATTATATTTTGCGATCATTATTTGAAAAATTTTCATTAGAATTCGTTAATTTCCTGATTTTTGATGAATTTTTAAGTAAAGGGAGGAGTCAAAATGTGTATACACTTTGAGCGTCGGCATTCATTTTGTGTGTACCTACCATTTTTCGATGACTATTTGATAGCAAAGCGACCACGTGTGGTTAATTTAAATTAAATTTCAATCACATAGTTACATCATCAATAATCATGTGATTAAACCCATTGAAAATTTACCGATATTGTAAACACATTCTGCTTTCATTAAGCCCGTAGTGATTTTTAGTGATGCAATGTTGGCAACTGAGATTTAAAAAAACCCGCGAGATCAGGAGAAAGAAATCTCCAGAAAATGGCTAGATTTTTAACTTTTATCGTCTGAAATTTTCTAAAATCGCTAATCCCCCCAACTCCATATTTTAACTTCCTACCATACAAAAATTATAAATATAGTATATTCAATATATAAAATGTTCTGTGTTTTCTCACTATATGTTTCTGGAATTATATTGAAGCGATTAGCTCCCCAGAAGGCTTACATATTTTATCAGCTAGTTTTGCCTGTTTTTTTCAGAGAGGGTATTTTTTTTTTGTAGGAAACAAATCATAAACTCAAACTTTTTATAATAAAAGTTAAATTGAAATATACTGCAAATTAAACATCACAATAATGGTGCAACATTGAAATTAGAAAAATAAAAAAACAAAAAAACTTTGTTTTAGCATATTAAAAGTATTTAGGTTGGTTGATAATTAAATTCTACTGTATTGGTATAAGTTTTTTTTTTGCTGTTGTTTCTTGCTTTTTACAATTTTCGACTAAATACTTCTAAATAAAGCAGGGTTGCTTCGATCGTATTTTAAACTAAACGTCGGAGGTTGGAATGCCCCCCCCACCTAAAATGTACTTGGAAAAATCGATTATATAGCGAGATTTAAGAATGGTTAGCCGAAAAAAGGTGAAAAACAAAACAAATAATCAATAAATAATTGTTACCAAAGGCAATAAATGCTAATTTTTTACTTACTTGAATGAGTTTATTTTATGTTTTAAAGTATTTTCAAGCGCTTTTCTTTATTTTTTAATCTAAAATTGAGGATGTGTGGGTGCCAAATATTTCCAGATTTTCTAGAATTCCCCGCTAGATTGCAAACGAAATCTCCAGATCTAGCAGGAAAACCGCTGAATTGTAACACTGGTCACGTGACAGGAAGCAGTAATAAATAATTGTCCCTAAATAAAAAAATGGCGTATCGGTACAAAGAAAAACACCTATTTATCATAGAAAAATTAAGTATAATGTTATAATTAAAAAGAAATATATAAAAACACACATGGATATAGTAAACATATTATACCAAAACGTGGAAGCCATCCGTCCAGTGGTTTTTTAGACTTTTAATTGCGAACGAACCAAGAGTTACATTTATATATATATATATATATATATATATATATATATATATATATATATATGTGTACGTATGTATATATACATATATATGTATATATATATGTATATATGTACAGGAATATATATATATATATATATATATATACATATGAATGTCTATATATATTTATATATATATGTATATATATATATGTGTACATAAATATATACATATAAAACATACATATCTATATATCTATATCTATCTATCTATCTATCTATCTATATGTACGTATGGATACACACACACACACACACACACACACACACACACACATATATATATATATATATATATATATATATATATATATACTAGCAAAAGTACCCGTCGTTGACTGGGTTCAAAAACAGCCTACTGAAAATGGACTGATTTATGAAAGTATGATAGGGTATGAAAAGGAAGGGCTGTAAAGAGATAGCTTCGAATTTGGGGGTATCAAAACCAAAGCAAAATATGATGAAAGTAAAAATAAAATAGATAAACCCCATAATTTATTATACCATACCTGTTCACACTTAAACACTTATCACAATATTATGTGGATCTATGTTAAAACTCTTGTTAAACTTTGTGACATATTTCCATTCTATGGAGGTCAGGCGCGAACGAACACCCCATAATTTTATTATACCATATTTGTTCAAACAGAAACATTATTAACAAAGTATACTTACGCAGATAGATATGAAAAGTCTATATTAAAGTTTGTGCCTATTTCCATTCTACGGAGGTCAGGCGCGAACGCAGACCCCAGAATTTTATTATACCATCCCTATTTAAGTTAAAACATACTAATCAAAGTATTCTTATGTACATCTATATCAAAAACACTTGTAAACGTCTTTTTTTAAATTTTAAATTTTTTATTTCCATACTTTGTGGACCAGGCGCGAACGCAGACCCCACAATTTTAATGACTCATCATTATGCCAAATCAAACATACCCATTTCGGTGTCTCGATACATCTTCTATTATTATATGTGATCAGTTTTCTATAATAGTCAACCATATAGGAGACTATTCGTGACCAGACACACACACACACAGACATTCAGCTTTATATATATATATATATATATATATATATATATATATATATATATATATATATGATGATGAACTCTTCCGTCGATTCAGACGTATCTGCTTCTGCCACAACGACTAAGTTGCTCGGAAATCTACACAGATTATTTGTTTATAGAGATGAAGGCTTTGTGTAGAACAACTACACTTTTTTAGTATTACTGATAATTTTTGTCGGTGCAGATGACTGCCGCCGGACAGAGAATACAGTAAATCGCAGATCTTTACATCAGAGTTTTCTTCTCCTAGATGCATGTCTTAACGAAGACTGGGGTGCATCTCTCCCAGTGAGATAATGCACACCCAGATACCAACCTGGAAATTTTTACTTACAGCGCCCAGACTTTCCAAGACGTCACCCATCTGGAACTGGCCAGGCTCAACTTCGGTGATCTGGCGCGAACCGTTGTGTCAGCGTGATTGTCCCATATATATATATATATATATATATATATATATATATATATATATATATATATATATATATATATATATATATATTATAATGGTGAATGCTCTGATGAACTGCAAGCACTTGTGCCCCCACGACGTAAACACCCTCAACAGACCCGAAAAGCTGCAAAATCCCACCCCCACACTGTAGAGATCCCTAGATGTAAAAGATCTTTCTACTCCAGTAGTTTCTTCCCCAGAACTGCTAGACTTTGGAATTCCATTCCAGGTCACTGCTTCCCCAACTGTACTGACATGCATAAGTTCAAGTGCAACGTGAACCAACATCTCGCTGCCCAAATCCCTACATAGTACCCCAGTAGATGTTTCCCCTGATAGTAGCCCCCTACACCAAAGTGGCAATGTGCCTTGTTTGTGGTGAAAATGTAATAAAAAAAAAAAAAAAAAAATATATATATATACACACACACACATATATATATATATATATATATATATATATATATATATATATATATATATGTGTGTGTATGTATGTATGTATGTATGTATGTATGTATGGGTGTGTGTGTGTGTGTGCATAAGCATGTATGCATGCGTAATCAAGTCAAGTTATACTTGAATATTTAACCGTGGAAGTACAGGTGAGCTTCTCATACGCACCTGTGCCTCAAGGCAGATTCTAATCACGTGGTTCCGATTATTTGTATACCTAGGTACACACATGTGTATATCCACCTGAAGATTGAATGTGGGTCAAAAGCAGTAAGATTAGAAGTAGAAGTAGTAGTAGTAGTAGTAACAGGAGTTGTAGTATTAGGAGAAGAAAAAGAAGGAGAACTAGAACAAGAAGTATATTGAAAGCAATAGAGAGTAGGAGGGTGGATATTAAAGTGGGGAGGGGGGGGTAAGAAGTGAAAACTTAAAGGCGTTAATCTAATGAAGAAAATGTCTAGAAAGAAAAGAATATAAAAATCGAAAGCGTAGAGAAATCTGAATAGTGTAAAAAGAGAGAGTGAGAGTGGAGGGAATGTAAGCATAATTATTAGTATTTAAAAAAGGATGGGAAGAAGAAGAAGAAGAACAAGAAGAAGAAGAAGAAGAAGAACAAGAAGAAGAAGAAGAACAAGAAGAAGAAGAAGAACAAGAAGAAGAAGAAGAAGAACAAGAAGAAGAAGAAGGTGTTAAGGATTTTAAGAAAATGAAAATAAACAGAAACATCAGTAGAAGGGGGACTGAAAAGAAAAGAACAAGAAGAAAATGAAGAAACATAAAAGGACGAGTGAGAATAAAACTGAGATATAAATAGATAGATAGATAGATAGATAAATAGATTGATAGATAGATTGATAGATAGATAGATTGTAGATATATAGAGATATATATAGATAGATTGATAAATAGATTGATAGATTAATAGATAGATTGATATATATATATCATATATATATATATTGATAAATAGATAAATAGATAGATAGATAGATTGATAAATAGATAGATTGATAAATAGATAGATTGATATATATATATCATATATATATATGGATATATATATATTGATAAATAGATAAATAGATAGATTGATAAATAGATAGATTGATATATATATATCATATATATATGTATATATATATATTGATAAATAGATAAATAGATAGATTGATAAATAGATAGATTGATATATATATATATCATATATATATGTATATATATATTGATAAATAGATAAATAGATAGATTGATAAATAGATAGATTGATAGATAGATCGATATAGAAAGATGTGGTCGGTGAGGGAAGTGATAGAGTATAAAAGAAACTGTCAACTTTGAATACTGGTTTCAAGTACATCGTGGTTCGTTGAAAGATAAGAAAGTGTATTCTTACTAAATACGAGTACCTCCTCATTGTTCAAACACCTAAAGTGCCGAATATCAGTTCACAGGAGCCAGGCTCTGGTCCAACAACATATCTTTCAAACACATCGTTTCTCATGCAGTTACACACGATGTCAAGTGTGAAAATAGTGCTTTTTAAAAACGTATAATATATAAATGTATGAATCGTCACTCTGTCACCAGTAAATAACATTCTGACAGGCAATTTTAATGTTCTTAGCTACCAAGGGCAGACAATTCAGTCTATCCTTTTTCTTGTTTTCGCAGGCAGAATAATCCTATCTCAATCTACTTCTAGTAGACGAAATCTAATGAACGACATTATCATTATTATTATTTAAAAAAAATTACGAATTAGTCCATCAGATAAATTATTCCCCATAATCTAATAGATAACAGGCAAAATATGTGTGTGTTTGTATGTCTGCCAAAAAAAAAAAAAACAACAAAAAAAACAAAACCGACAGACGCATCAGAACGTGACCAAACCGGTATCGTTTGAAACCTCGATCCTTCGGACAACGAATATTGAAAAATTGACCCAAAAAATTTATTCCTTCACTCTCAACTGGGCAGTTTTCTACAAGGAGTGGTAGGGTTTTGCGTCGCTATTTTTGCAAGTATTTTTTCTTTTCGATTAACTATGCTTAATTTCAATGCTCTCGACTTCTAGTCGCATGATGGAGACATCGAATAAGACATCACGTTTTTTCCTCCTTCGCGTTACGGGTTCGAGCCTGCCTACTACCACTTGTTTTTAACACCTCTGCCTACTGTTGTTTTATACCCGCCCCCCACTACTACCACTTTTTTCCAACCCTCGGAATTCGTTACTACACAATCTACCCACACCCGGGCATCCCCGCTACTGTAGTTTTGATCCGACCCCCGGGCATCCTTACTACTCCACTTAAACACCTGGGCAACGCCGGGCACCTTCCGCTAGTATATAATATTCAATAGAGGATTGACTGTATAATAATATATACGCAATCTGCATAAATTAAAACATTATGTTTAAGCGTATTGTATGACCGGGCAACGGCGGGCGGACAGCTAGTACTTTTCTATGGGGCGAAAGTTGACATTTTCGAAAGGATTTGTAATCGATTCGCCGCTCTTGGAGTCGATAAACATGAAGATTCGATAATTTTTTCTATTTGGTAAATTAGAGATTATATTTTCTGAGTGAGCTGAATCTAGTTATTGCATCTCTGGGCGGTTATTTTCTGTCATTCTTAGAAATGATTGTATCGTATAGTTCTTCCTCCTCGAGTGGTTTCTAGCTTTGATAAGCGGTGACTCATAAAATGGCATAGAATGAATAGAACGCATACACACACACAAACACACGCATACATATGTATATATATATATATATATATATATATTTTTTTTTTAGAGAGTTTTCCATCGCACCCCCTTCCCCGCTATGCACGCACACACACACACACACACACACACACACACACACACACACACACACACACACATTCTTCCTTTCTTTCTTCTATAATAATCTATTAACGTCAGTTTTAAAACGATATTTTTTTAAATATGAAATTCTGAGTCTTAAACGCTCGTCTAGCGTTTCTTCTATGTTCGTTCATTTTGCATTAGTTTCAGATTTTTCTTTGTCGCCGAAGAGATTATACCGATTTTCCACAGTATATTATTACTGTTTTCGGTGTATCGAAACCAATGGTACGACCTTGAAATATGTATATATAGTGTAATAATAAATATTGTACCTTCAGCTCTCACATCTACGATCGAGCACTTTACTGGATTTTTTTCATCACCCCTGGACACGCTATATATATATATATATATATATATATATATATATATATATATATATATATATATATATATATATATATAATCAAGAAGTAAAAATAAAGTTTACAAGCCAAAAGCTCCCGTAAACATAAAGCGATTATAAATATTTATATTTATATAGTAATCTCAACCAAATAAAAAAGCTCAACACAACTAAAATAGGAAATAGAGCGTGTCATAAAAGAACGCAATTAAATTGATAAACGTTGAAAAAAATTTTTCCTCGATCGCTCGCACACTGTTTTTTTTTTACCATTTTATAGTCAGTCAAGAAGTCTCCCTCTAACGTGCTAGAAAATTATGTCCTTACAAAGCCACTTTCAACACATAATGGAGTATTGTTGCCACATTAGGGCTGGTGAATCTACCACTAGTCTTTTTCTTTTAGACGGGGAAAAATAGTTTTTAATCCCACACTATCATGCAAGCTCCAACTCCTGTCCCATTGCCGCAATGTTACATCCCTGTTCTACAAATACTTTAACGGAATGTGCTCAATGAACTAATAGCACTTGTGTCACCTCAACTTACATACTCTTGGCTAACCGGAAAAGCAGCAAAATCCCACCGTTTCACTGTTGAAGTTCGTAGATGACTGAAAACCTTTTACTCTAATAGTTTCTCCCATCGGACTGCAAGAATTTGGAATCCCCTCACTGTTTCCTGCTTCCCTGAATACACTAATATGTTGAAATTTAAACGCAATACTTAGTTGCTCAGAATCCCACATAGTCTCATGTAGACGCAATCGAAAATAGTATATCACTTATGTTCCAAATGGCATCAAAGAATTAAAAAAAAAACTTGTTCTACTCAATGAGTTTAGGAGGCGACTTAAACAGACATATAAACGAGAGTTTACCTGCACAAGTATAACTAACAAATGAATGCATTTGAGTGGACGTCGTTTTGCACTTGTGTAAATCAAAGTCTCCTTAAAACCATGGACAGACATTGTTGTAGCTATTTCCGTTCGGAATGAGGTTTCCTAAAGAAACTTATTTGTTCAAACATATTTAATTAGCAAGACGACTAAACGTTACCTGGGATTGAATAATGATCAACAAACCTTCCTCACTTCCAATGCTTTTATTCTCATCGAAATCGGTGAAATCGGCTATTTTTCAATCACATCGATTAATTGTCTGCTCTAGTCGGGGAGACACCGTGATGGAGCGGGAGAAGGCTAAACATGTCTCCTGGCAGTGACTTAATCCACAATACATTGTAGTCTACATTGCACTGTAAGGGACCTACTGTTGATTTTATAAAATTTAAGTTTAATATACAAAAGTCAAGTATTATGGTTCAATTGTGATCTAAAAAAAAACATTCATTTCGAACGCGCTTCTATCTTTTTAAATAACCTACCGTTTTTTATAGGCCGAGCCCTTCTGCTTGTACGATGATAAAACTTCTGAAATGCACTTGTGATGTTAGGCTGTATAAGGGTGTTAACTTCAGTCAAACTCGGACGGTTCCCTGTTGAATCCGATTTTTTCGATTATCGATTTTTTATACTTATCGGAAGTATTCCAATACAAAATTTATCTAAGTACACTCCCAGGCACATAAAGTACATTTGTGTGGACTTTCACTGAAATCGGTTCAGCCGGTTGGGAAGTCTATAGGGAACGAACTTATGCACACACACACGCACACACACACACACACATGCACGCACGCGCACACACACACACACACACACACACATACACGCGCGTGCGCACGCACACACATACACACACGCGCTCGCGCGCGCACACACTCACACACAGACCAAGTGCCTTTTACACATAAGTGGAGATTAATGATAAAAAGACGCCATTAACACAAAACAGCTGACAATATACAAATCAAAATTAACTTGCAAAGGAATGTTAATTATCCTGTTTCTTAGCAAACCATTTGTAAACCTCGCTTCAAAATAATTGTCCAAATAATATCTTAAACAACTTTAAGAAAAAAATATATAATTCTAAAATCTACAAATTAAACGAAATCACTATAACGTCATGAATAGCGTAATCCTAAACTTTAAAAATACAAACAGTGACGACTATAGTCGAGGACGGCTACATCGGTGTGAAGGGCGAGACGCTAGTTCATTTCCATAATTCCTCTATTTAATTTTTATCATCCTCTCATAATGTTGAGTGTTTCGCAAAAGGTCATCAAGTATTTTTTCTAACTCTTTCGCATGACTTACCCGAGTATTGAATCCGATCCCACCGGTCCATTAACGAATACTTACCATTTGCCGCTAAATAAAAAGAAACATTGTAAAGCTTTCTGATTGAAGACCAAATATTTGACCTGTGTTGACCTTTTAATGGTTTAAATGTCGTAAAACACTAACAAAAAATAAAACAAACACTCTTCTCTGATCAGCCAAGGTGGCAGGTGAGGATTAACTGCTGTAAAAGCTGAAATAAAAATCATTTAAAAACATTTTATTTCCCGGACGAATAACACTAAACCGCATAGCAAAATAACTAACATTAAATTTAAGAAGACTCATCGTGAAGAATTGTTTGCTAATTTATTATTTCACATATAACATTCACCGCAAAGGAAAGCGAACCCGGAACCTTTGGTCTGATTTAATAGATAATTTGATTTTATGTCCATTTTTTCTTTACAACTTCAAATTGTAGTCAGCCGGAAAGCAGAAAAATGGATAGTGTTTTCAGTTAGACGAGTGTTTCTTGTGAAAGTTTGGCGAGGGGGGGACCATAGACTGAAGCCCAGTCGAACACTTTCCATGAAAATAACGATACATCAGAGACAAACTCGCAACATCTCTTCTGTGAGATAAAGGTTGTAGGGAAGAGAAAAGGACATCTCCTACGAGGCTACGAAGTCTATTTTGAACTCTATCAAGGCAGGATTAGTCATTTCTAGCAGCTCCTGCCCTGATGTGGCAACAGTATTCCATCCTTGGACGTACCTGGCTCTTATATAGATAGAGAATTGCATCACCAGTGAGATATCTACTGGATCGATAGAAAGATCCCACCATTTTTCCAGCGGCCTTGGCAACAGATTTGATGTACGTGTTCTATTTAAGATCAGGAGTAACGGTCAAGCCCAGAAGCTTGTCAAAACTTGAGGCCTCCTGAAGACGAGAGCCATTCATTTCAATTGATGCCAGATGTGGATCAGAATGTTGATGATGTAAAGAGAGAAGCTTGGTTTTAGATGCATTAAAAGTAACCAGCCACTCCTTTCCCCATTGTACCACGTGCTCAAGATCAGAGGAGAGAGAATCGGAGAGAACTTGGTCGTTTACTGTCTTAGATGTGCTACCATAAATGGTAGTGTCATCAGCATAAATGTCTACAAATGATGTAACGATGTGATTTAGAAGATCATTAATGTAGATCAGGAAAAGAGTTGGGCTCAGGATTTCAATATGCACGTCTGTTTAATATGCTTAATTTATTTTCTTAGCTATAATGTAACTTTTATGAATACTTTATATTAATTAACTGCTTGTTTCTTACCAAATGACAATATCGCCGTTCGAAATGAGCTTATCAAGGCCAGCAACCACGCCACAAAACTAACCAACACACCTAACCCTATATAAAACACTTTAACTTGAAACAAACTTTAATGCGATATATGTCGGCTGAATACCGACGAGATGTATAGTCTCTATTATAAAAGGTTGAACGTGTCTGAAACATTTCGTGCATCTTTGGTAAACTTGAGGAAATAAACAAAATTGTTTGCTGATAGATTTTGTTAATATTTTAGTTTTTATTCATTTATTTAAGGCTTTTTTCATCTTAGATGGCACGACGCCGCTTGAAACCACTTTTTTTTGCCCGCCAGCCCCCGACTCAAGTTTTGCTTTCATAAAAAAAAAAAATAATACGACGCGAGTAAATGGCCGACTTACTTGGGTGGATATCGGGGTGGAAGTATATTATTAACAGAAAATGTTCGACCAATCAAAAATACCCTCGTCATGTTTGCAATCCACCCATCTTAACCCATGTAATCTACCGTCAACTCTTTCCGCCTTCCTTTACAAACCTAGAATGTAAATATATATGTACGTATATCGTGACGACGATAATGGCTCATATGAGCCCGCTCTAAATAAACGGGGCAGCTACTGAAGGACCACTTTGCAAACGAAACAATTTGCTGCTTACTGAAAAAAATTAAAACAAATAAAAAAATGGTTTTTACACTTATTCACCTCAAACAAGCCATATTGCCGTTTGGACGTAAGAATCTATTAATTGATAATAAATATACAGAGGATTATGTAGGGAGTTGGTGTGCACATTACATCTAAAATTATGTAGGAAACAAGGAGGGAATTCCAAAATCTAGCGATCTAGGTAACGAAACCAGTAGTAGTTTCTAACACTTAGAGATGTCAACTGTGAAAGGGTCGGATTTCGCTGCTTGTCAGGGGGATGCAAGTGATATGGGTTCATCAGAATAGTACTATTAAAATACTTGTAAAACTGGCACAGGAATATAACACTGCGCCGATGCGACAGAGGTTGGAGCTTGGTTGACAAAGTGAGAGTTACCTGGGATTCTTTTTACTATCATTTGTTTTTGCTCAGTGAACCACTTCCCCGTACTCACACAATTTTGCCTTTTATGCTTAATTGATAATTCGAGACCTATTAGATTTGGACCCTGTCTAATGAGGAGAGACTATTAGTTGATGCACCAGCTCAGATGTGGGAACAATACTCAATGAATTAGCGAATGCTGGCTTTGTAGAGATACAGGATATATATATATATATATATATATATATATATATATATATATATATATATATATATATATATATATATATATATATATACATTTCAACTTATTGAAGAACTGAAAAATGTAGGGGGCTATTACCATCACGTTAGCCTATTAGGTTGAAGACTCTTTTTGGGGTCTCTCTCCAAGAGCAAGATACAAGTGGCAGATGCACCAGCCTAGATGTGACAACAATACTCCATGCATGAGTGAACGGTGGCTTTGTAGAGATACAGGATACTCTCTGGTATGAGTAATTGTGTAGTACGATAAAGCCCACCTTCGTAATTTGTTACAATTCATAATTCCTATGGATGTTAAGGCGTTTCAAAGATGAGCTCTCAGGTCCAATGTTATTTGTCATGCCAATTGGTATTTGAAAAAAAAAATTGTAATTCTTAAAGGAAAGAAGCTTAGTCTTAGCAGCATTAAATATTACTATCTGTTTACGTTCCGATTCCACTATAGACTTGAGGTCGTTTTTTAAGGCTTCTGATATTGTCTGAAAGTATCCAATTTTAATTTTTATTTTTGTATACTATTATACTTTTTCTTGCCTCCACATGAGGGTAGATTAGACACTAAACGGAGTTTAATGTTAGGAAATCCTGCTTCCTAAAAAAAATGCAATGGATTGAAACACATTTTTTAAAAAAATTGCGACCAGCTAGCGTAAATGTCAGGTCTGTCTACTTTTTTTTCTGACTCATGTTTATCCCGAACAAGTCATATTGCTACTTGGAAAGTAATGGAATACTATTTGGGATCGAGTCTAACAGGAAACTGCATGGAATTGAGCAACGAGATTTCTGTTCACATTACATTGGAACTTTTGCATATTAGTACAATCAGAGAAGCAGGAAACAGAGGGAATTCCAAAGTCTAACAGACAGAGGGAAGAAACTACAAGAGTAGAAGTTGATATCTCGTTTCGCACTATGGTGTTTGGCGCGCATCATGTTTTGGGTAGAGATTACAAATGTGCATGTGTGATGATATGTTAATTGTGTATCCATGCGTAAGTTTTTATTTGCTTTTTTTCGCCAACTGAAACCAACTTATTGCTATGCGAACATTAGAAAATAGATCTTTCGTCCTGTAATAGCTGCATACACAAGGATGTTTTAAATATGAGGAATATCCAATTCTTCATAAAGAGGACACTCGTTATTGAAACAAAGATTAAAATTGCCTGAGTCTCTTCTTCGTTGACCAAGGACAAAACTTTGCTCTTTGCTTTTTGCAAAACGTGTTATGGAACTTATTAAATAATTTCTATTCTACAAAAATATCTAATAACTAGAGTTTAAGCTTAAGAGGTCTTAAGAAGAAGTTAAAATTCTTGCTTTATTTGTGTTGAATATCTATAGCTCACATTTCAAGGAAATAATTGTTCTGCTCTCTATAGCCCTTCAAAATACCCCCCCAAACACAAATTCAAAGAACCCCAAACAAACACAAATTCAAATTACCACAAACACAAATTCAAAATATCCCAAACATATACAAATTCAAAATACCCAAACAAACAGAAATTCAAAATACCCCAAACAAACACAAATTCAAAGAACCCCAAACAAACAAACAAAAATTAAGAGAATACTTAGTTATTGATGTCTTCCAGCCCTGCCCCGTCGTTGTAATGTTGCAACCGTGTCTTTGTTTTACAAGTAGCTCAATGGATCTTTTTCTCTGCTGCCCACCTCAAGGTAAATACCCCTGATTAACATGACAAACCGCTAAATCCCACCCGTTTATATATAAAGGTTCATAGAGTATGGAAGACTTTCTACTGAAATAGTTTCTTTCCTCGCATTTGGAATTCCTTCCCTACTCTCTGTTTTACGGACTGTATCCAAGTGGAGAAATTTAAAAATAATGTAAAAAAACATCTAGCTACACAACTCCCCACTTATGAGCCCTAATAATATGTCCTAGAATTAACAGTCCATTCTTACTTGTTTGGAGTGAACAAGAGTAAATAAAAACTATAGTCAAAATTAAATAAAATATGAGTTGCCGTCAATAGATTTTTTTCGTATGGTCACTTTTATTGATAGTACACGCATGAAACTCTAGTCTAAGAAAACTTTTCCGGCTGCAATTCACTTGTTGTGCCGTTCCAACAACCTGTGGAAGTTTCCATGGAACTTCTCTTGTGCGAGCGAGTCAGTGACCCTCTTACCAGCCTCTTTCATCTACCTAGTTTTCTCATAACGACAACCTTTAATGTTTTCCTTGAGCTTAGGGAATAACAAAAAATCACAGGAAGCAAGATCTGGACTTGGAGGGTGAGGAATTGTCTTGATAACCAAAAAATCGGCCTAGCTGTTTCCGGGTCCATAGTGAACGAACACACACACACACACACACACACACACACACACACACACACACACACACAACCATACACACACGCACACACATACACACACACACACACACACACACACAACCATACACACACGCACACACATACACACACACACACACACACACACACACACACACACACACACACACACACACACACACACACACACACACACGCAGAGCCGTATATAGAAAGTTATGTTGCAAGAGGAATGTAAACAGGTGTTTTCGATTACTTTATCGCCCTTTATCTAACAAAAATACTTAAGGTATAATTCATTAGATTAATTGAATAAAACTGTTTAAAATTATAAGTTGCGTCTGAGTGTTTAATTATCAAACATGGACGAAAAGGTGTTACATAGATTAAGAGTAAAACATGGAAAGAATGAGTAACCATAGAAACTCCTGCTCGCATCCTTCAACCCCATACTACTATTTGCATTGTTATTTTATAACCTTCCATGATTATTAAGCTTCATGTTAAGGCAGTAGTGTAGTATATGTTCGTTCGTTTATTATGATACCATCCTCCCAGGATTGCCTTCTCCTTTTTCTTGTGGTAGGAGTAACATAGTATCCGTTCTGTTGTCTGATCATCCTCTCATGCATTAACTCTTTCTTTTCGGGGAAAGGGGGTAGTGTTCCTTTTTTATGATACCAACCTTTTTTTTTTTTTTTTTTACACAGTGATCACCACTTATCAAGGCCCGGAAGCCACTCAGGGATAAGGGTTATTGCAAGTACATAAAGTTAGTGAGGAGATTTGCTGAAGTGTTTACTTAAGGGGGCGGTTCATTAGGAATTTGTTAACATTGGACTTGAAGACATCCAAATTGTAGTCCTGAGGGAAGCAGGCAGACGGAACAGAGTTCCACAGGCGTGCAGTTCTAAGAAAGAACCTCTTAGTTGTTGGCGATTACGGCTATATTTTACAATAAACAGAGATTCAAAAAAGTGGTCCAAAAATTCAACTATACAACTAATAAATGTTACCGAATATAAGTTACTCTTCTATCTATCCAGGAAAGATGTCAGCGGTTTTACCCACTTAAAAATGTTTATTAGTTCAAAAAACGTGTAGTGTCGACCGTTACGTGAGTACAAGAAAAATGACCACGAATTGACATCTAAATATTTGAAATCTAGAAAATGACTTTAAAATAAAAAAAATATACAAAATACTATTAGAAACAAACCCAATATATCTTACCGTGATATTTATTTATTTTTTGTAATGTTGGGGCGATTGATCAGAATTGGAATTGGGAATCAGAAAAATCAGAACTTTTGGGGTATCGGAGTCGGTATCGGAATCGGAAAAAAATGTGCCTATTTTCCGATGCCGAAAACGATTCTTTTAATTATATTTTAATAATCTTTTTCATATGATTTTGTTTAGAACAAAACCTTCCATTGCTGGTAGTAATAATAAAATAATAAGTATTTATTGATTTGAAACGATCGATAAAGCTAAACTCAAGAGCTCAGCTTCACACAAGAGTGATTTTACGTCGTATAAAATATATACACATTTGACATGTTTGACTCTATAGTTAAATATGTTGAGATTTATAAATAATCGAAATCGGAATCGGTAATTGTATCGGAATCGGGAAAATAGTGGAATTGTCTCATCACTAGTTTCTATGAATATTTTATTCAATTCAGTGTAAAGATATATGCCTCCTCTACTATAATGTGCCCCTGTCAGGGTAGCAAAAATATGTTTCCTTAGGTCACAGATGGAAGGGAACATTTTGCTTGTATTTTAATAATATAGAACATCGTGTTCATATTTGTTCCTATGAAACCTAGCTTAATTAATAACCTTTAGTCATACGCCATTAAAGCTTAGAGATTACGACGCAAACTACTTGTGACAGTTGTGAGTTGTGTTTAATAGGTACACACACGCACACTACACGACCTGCCCAGGTGAGGGCGATCGGTTCCCCACACCCTAACCTCTTATTACTACACACTACCTTCTTTACGCGGGCGGGTGGGCGGGCGGACACACACACACACACACACACACACACACACACACACACACACACACACTCTTTCACTCTCTCTAATATTCTCTATCTCCCTGTAGTTTTCCACTCCGCCCGCTTTCTTTCTAGCCCCCCCCCTCTTTCCCCTCACTCGTTCTCTCTCTCTTTCGTGCTGTTTCGCCACCTCTCCCTATATCTGAGTCTCACCCACCTCTCTGTCCTGTCTGTTTGTCTGTCTGTCTGTTTTTCTCATTCTGTATCTGTCCTTATATTTCTATTTATCTCTCACTCCTCCGTCTCTCTCTCCCCCTCTCTCTCTTTCTGTCTGTCTCTCTCTCTATTTCTCCCACTCGGCAGGTTTCTCCTCTTGCCTCGCCCTCCCGCCACTCACTTTCACACACTATCCCTCTCTCTGTATTATTACATCTCTCTTCCCTCACCTCCCTCGCTCTAGTTGTCTTTATATATATATGTATCTCGCACGCACTCCCTCTGACTATTTATGTCTCACGTTCTCTCTTTCTCTATATCCCTACCCCCTCCATCTCTCGTCCCGCTCCTTTTCTCTTTATATACATATCTTTTTAGCGATCTCTTTCTTTAGTTCTCCCATCACCACAGGTTTACTTTTTAACTCCCCCTTCCCCCACTATCTTTACCTGTCTCTATCGCCTCGTCTCTCTATCTCTTAATAGTTTCTCCCTCGCACTGTCTTTCGGTTTTGATGGCGCCCATGTGTCGACACATTTAGCTAGTGGTAGCAGGTAGGGGTCAACGGGAATAGAGGTGGGTGAAGGAGGGGTAAGGCTGTAACAGGTCGTTGCTATAGTTACAAACATTGACCAAACATTTGTTAACTTATTTTCTTTTTAAGACACACACACACACACACACACACACACACACACACACACACACACACACACACACAAGAAAAACAATTAACAGTTGTTATCTGTTTTCAACCAGTTTTTGACAGTTTTTAATTTAAATAGTTCTAAAATTAAATTCAAATTAATTAGAAAATAAAACAGTTCGACTTCCATTATGCTTTTAATATTCAAAACAGTTTTTAAACAGTTTTATCTAAAACTTTAAAAACTTTTAAAGTAGATTTTAAAATGTGCATGTTTTATCCATTTTCTTTATCAGTTTTTGTTTTTCCTATTCATTCCGACTTTTCTGTTTTCTTTCCTTTTCTTTGACATTTTTGACTCAATAGTTAAATATGTTCGTTCTCCCTCTTTTTTTCTTTTGTCTTGCTTCTTTTCTCAGTTTCTTTATTTCCTTCTTTCTTTCTCTTGTTATTTCTTTATTAGTTTCTTTCTCTTTTTCCTTATACATCTCCTTCCTTTTTTTATTCCTTTTCTTTTCCCTTTTGCGTGTTCCTCCTTTCTTTCTGTTTTTCTATTACATTCGACTTGTATTTTTAACTCTCCCAACATTTCATCATTCATGTCCTTTCTTAATATTTTTCTATATTATTCCTTCTTCTTCTTCTTCTTCTTCTTCTTCTTCTTCTTCTTCTTCTTCTTCTTCTTCTTTCTCTCTCTCTCTATATATATATATCATATATATACTAATATATATACATTATATATGTATATTAATATATATAATACATATAGTAATACAGATTCTATCTATCTATCTATCTATATCTATATTACTTTATTACTATATATATATATATATATATATATATATAAATATATAAATATATTTCTCTCCACCTTTCTCTCTCTTCCTATATATATATATATATATATATATATATATATATATATATATATATATATATTCATCAAACAGAATATACAGGTTCGACTATTCAGCGGTGCCGAAAGTATAGCTGAAACCCGAGTAACTCCACCCATAAGGTTAATTATATATATATATATATATATATATATATATATATATATATATATATATATATATATATATATATTTGAGAGAGAGAGAGAGAGAGAGAGGGAGACGGATGAGAGAGAAACAATGTATATATATATATATATATATATATATATATATATATATATATATATATATATAAAGTGTCTACCTGAGTCAGCCCAGACCCCAGGCTTTGCATTAAAAAGTAGGGCAAACTTTCTCTTTTTCTTTGGCCTTTTGTGCGTCGTAGCTAAAAGTAATGATTTACGATTACTTTAGTCGCGTCCAGGTAGGCTAAGCCTAGTAGAAAGATTACTTGTTGCTGTCCAAGTGTGTGTATGTGTGCGTGCGTTTATTGAAGCGTTAGGTGTAATCAGTTCTGTGTTAGAGAGCCGGTTTATGGGCAAAATATTGGCGGGGATAAGCTATAAATATGCACCCAAGATTATTTATTAAGTAACCAATATATATATATATATATATATATATATATATATATATATATATATATATATTTGTTTTTACATAAGCAGTAATATGTTGTTACACAGTCATGAGCATGTTTCCGTCAGCTAATTACCGGTAAGTTGCGACCTCTTCAGGCGATACAGCTTATACGAAAGCACAGTTTGCCATAAAAATATCTGATCTCCCTAGTCACAGGGAGTTAATATTAAGAGGGTTCGTCCATGCTGTGAAAAATAAAATTTGACTTTTCTTTCTTTCTTTCTTTTACTTATGTTCACCCCTTACCAAGCATATCGCCACTTGGACATAAGGGGTTACTATTTGTCTGAACTCGAATCTCTGGTCCTCCCCCCTCGCCAATCTTTCACGAAAAACACCCGTCTAGCTGAATCCACTGTGAAAAATTTCCCCCACTCTATATCTGTGCCTAAATCAAAACGCGGATTCCATGAACAAAGCTTCTTTCTTAGAACTACACGCCTGTGGAACTCTGTTCCGTCTGCATGCTTCCCACCGGACTACAACTGGGATGTCTTCAAGTCCAACGTAAACAAATTCCTAATGAACCGCCCCCTTAAGTAAACACTTCATCAAATCTCCACACTAACGTAATGTACTTGCAATAACCCTTATCCATGAGTGGCTTCCGGGCCTTGATAAGTGGTGATCACTGTTTAAAAAAAAAAAGAAAAGAAGATTAACAAGATATTTGTTTATGCTAAATTTAAACTTTTGCATATCAGTACAGCCAGGGAAGCAGACAGCAGGAAGGGAATTCCAAAGTCTAGCTATTCGAGGGAAGAAACTATAAGAATAGAAAGCTTTCTGGCATTTAGGGACAACAAGAGTGAAGGGGTGAGATTTTGTTGCTAAGCGGGTTTGTCGGGGATATGTACGTCGGGGGGGTGCAAGGGAAACAAGTTCATCAGAACACATTCCATCAAAATATTAGTAAAACAGGCACAGTGATGAAACATAGCGGCGATGAGACAGTGGCTGGAGCTTAGTTGATAAAGTGGGACGGATTAGATTGACAACTTTTTTGCATCCTATCTAAGAGGGAGAGACTAGTGGTAGATGCACCAGCCGAGATGTTGCAACAATACTTCATGCATGGGCGAATGATGGCCTTGTAAAGGTACAGGATACTCTCAGGCGTGAGTAGTCTTCTAGCTCGATAGAAGGACCCCACCCTCCTTACAGCAGCCTTTGCAATGTCCTCTGTATTTGCCCCAGTTCATATTGTCCGCAAATGTTAGGCCAAGGAGTTTAAAGGGATAATTCCCAAATAAGGTGCTATTTGTCATGGATATAGGGGGTTGGAGAGGCGTCTTGTAATTGTTAAAGGAGAGCGAGCGGCTCCTTCCACTATAGTCTGGAGCTCATTTTCTAACAATTCTGCCATTGTTTTGGATATATCAAGGGCTACAGCCCTGGCTTCGCCCGCCTTATCCAGTACATGGTAAATGCGTTCAGAGATGACTGTTAAAATATCTGCAGTAGAATGATATTGCTTGAACCCATACTGTTTGTCAGAGAGAAGATTTTCTTTTACGAGGTGGTGAACTACTTCATGATTAATTAAGGTCTCAAACATTTTTGTGAAAAGTGGGAGGAGAATAATGGGGCGATAATTGAGAGGGTTCGTTTTTACACCAGAATTCTTGTACACTGGTACCACAGAGGCCATATTCCAGCTATTAGGGAAGCAAGATTCAGCAAAGCATTTATTGTATAGCTTGGCAAGTATGGGGGCTAGCTCGGCTGAACATTTCTTAATTAGTAATGCAGGGATGAGATCAGGCCCACACGCCTTTGAGAATTTTTTTATGATGTTACGGACATGAGAAAAGGTGATTTTTACATCATCTAATATGGTTTCAGTCCGATAGAGAAATTTGGGAGGGAGTTGTTTGTTGGCTCTAAGGTGGAGTTGGAGGCGAATCGCCTGGCAAACAGTTCCGCCTTCTCCATTACCGTGCATGTAACCTTCTGGTTGTTGCTCAGTGGCGGAATTACTGATTGCCCTTTATTCACTACACTATTATAGATTTTGCAGAAATCACAAGTTCCTCTCTTTGGCGATTCAATGCGTTCCCTGATTATTTCAGCATGGCTTTATGTAAATAAAACCCAACAGGGGTGCGGCTTTGAGTCTGTGTTTAGATATAGGAATGAATAGGAAAGGGTGGGTGGGGTGGGGGGTTAAGAGTCGAGATAAAGATAATGGAAGGCTAGAAATAAAGGTATTTTTATGCGTGTGTGATGGCTGCCCTTAATCTTATACATACTAGTATGTATAGGTTTAAATAGTAGGGGGATGTGGATTTGTGAATTTTCAGAAATTACGGACTTAGTTGGGCTATATATCCTGTACAATCTAACTAAAGATGTAGAAGTTGATACAGTTGGCTGATATATGGATGATGGTCTTTTTCTAGTAAAAATAGTGACGGCCCTAAATGTGATGAAACAACAAAAAAAAAATATTATAAAGGATTTGAGAGAATAAATTAGGTTTATTTACATACAACCAAATCTTATTTTTCACATTTGACGGAACCTCCTAATATTAACTTCCTGTAATAAGGAAGACCTGATATATTCATTGCAAACTTTGCTTTCGTATAAGCTGTATCTCTTAACGAGGTCTCTAGTTACTCGTATTAGCTGACCAAAGTTATGAAAATATATATAAAAATTACACAAAATTTTCGCGTTTCATCACCATAAAGACTCGTCAGGTATAGAGCACTTTAGAAATAAATATCAGGTTGAAAACAAAGTTTTTGCTGTTTTTAACTATTAAATTCAAGTGAACATATCTCGGTTCAAACAAAAATTTATTGATCGAAATACGAAATAAGAACCATCAAAATCAACACGCTTTTGCCAACGCAAAACAAATGTATTTATCCCAGAAACATAAAAATCTTGCGTTCTGGTGGAGATGAAGTCGCTGAAGGCGTTTGTGATATCGCTTAGGTTTTTAAAGCATTTCTTACGTAGAAAGTTGCCGAGATACTTGAAAAAAGTACAAGTCAGTAGGTGAGAAGTCTGACGAGTATGGCGGATGAGACAAAGTTTCGTAGCCCACTTCGTTCAACTTCTGCAGGGTTGGTTTAGCAACGTGCGGTCGGGCATTGCCGTGGAAAATAAGGCCTTTTATGTTGTCTAATGCTGGGTGTTGTTGTTGAAGTTTCCGATACATTTCATTATTCTTTTTTAGAGTACTTCTCCACCGTAATAGTTTCGCCTGCATTAAAAGAAACTGCAATGGATGATATCGGTCGCAGACAACCAAACAGTATAACCTTCTTTTGGCCCAACTCTTGCTTCGGGAAGTGTCGTGAAGCTTCGTCACCGTCTAAGCACCGAGCTGAGCGTCGCCAAGCCATTTTTCATCGCAAGTCACAACCCGGTCGAGAAACGGGTCGTTCTTGTTGAGTAAAAAAAGAGAACATGACTTTTCATAACGGCGTTTATTTTCGTTGTCCTTCAATTCGTGAGGCATTTATCAAGTTATTGTGTCTTTCCAATCTCTCTCAAGTAGTTAAAAACGTTACGTCTAATTCAGAATCACGTTCTTGAATAGTTATGCGTGGATTGGCTTCGACTGAGGCTCTTATTTGGTCGTTGTCAACATCCGACGGATGACCACTAGCTCATCATTTTTAAGATTCTCGTCGCCGCCACGAAATTTCTCAAACCTCCATTGTCCTTTGCGTTCTGAGCCAAACGCTTCGTTGATATCGCGAGCGGTTTTAGCAGGTTTTTCGGTCTAGTTGAATTGAAATAAGAAAACTGTGCGAATTTGCTTTTTTTCCCATCTTTTATTCAACGCCCTGAAAAGAAGTCATATTTGTTTTAAAATTATTGTAAACGATTAGATAGAGCGAAAAATGTACTTTAAAATGATGTATAAAGTAAAGGTATTATAACAAAACTTATTTGAAAATACATCATTTGAATATATATATATATATATATATATATATATATATATATATATATATATATATATATATATATTTATCATAAGTTTTTATTCCGGTTTCCATTCAAGCTAATGCACCCAAGTCATATGGATATATCTTTTTATTTTTGAAATCGCAATTTCATAATATATAAAAAATCAACAGAACATTAACTCTATAATAATATATATGAAATCTGCAAGAATTAAATTATCATATTTAAGCGTAATTTACGACCGGGCTTTACCGGGCGTTTGTGCTAACTTTTGCAGTTTTAACAAAAAAGCTACAATAATATCAGAGCGTCTCTATTTACACTGAACATCTACAGAATACCAACATCAATATATTACATATAATGGGTCTTCTGTGGAAATTTCATAGCTCCTGCTAATAATAATAATAATAATAATAATAATAATAATAATAATAATAATAATAATAATAATAATAATAATATCGCATGAATTCGAAAATTCTGTGGTTGGCATTGGTTTTTCTGATATTTTCCTAGTCAGAATTATTTCGAGAAAGCCAGCAGCAATTTACGAGCGAAACTACGTGAATGTTGCCAAAAATCATGAGTGAAAGTGATTTTTATGGAATGAACTGAATTCGAACTTGAGACACCCAGTTCGTCAGTACACCGTCACTTTTGCGTTCTGTGATAAAGACACAATACGGAAAAGAGGGGATATCCATCCACTAGATTTCGAAGTCGGTTTTATAATCTCTCAGAAGAGGAAACAGTTTTTTAAACCGTACCTCCCCAGATATGGCAACAACGTTCAACCTTAAAAGGTATTTGACTCCATACAGATAGAGGATTGATCCAGAAGTGGTATATTTCATAAAACAGTTATATCATCCAATTATATTTCATAAAACAGTAATATCATCCAATTATATTTCATAAAACAGTAATATCATCCAATTATATTTCATAAAACAGTAATATCATCCAATTATATTTCATAAAACAGTAATATCATCCAATTATATTTCATAAAACAGTAATATCATCCAATTATATTTCATAAAACAGTAATATCATCCAATTATATTTCATAAAACAGTTATATCATCCAATTATATTTCATAAAACAGTAATATCATCCAATTATATTTCATAAAACAGTAATATCATCCAATTATATTTCATAAAACAGTAATATAATCCAATTATATTTCATAAAACAGTAATATCATCCAATTATATTTCATAAAACAGTAATATCATCCAATTATATTTCATAAAACAGTAATATCATCCAATTATATTTCATAAAACAGTAATATCATCCAATTATATTTCATAAAACAGTAATACAATCCAATTATATTTCATAAAACAGTAATATCATCCAATTATATTTCATAAAACAGTTATATCATCCAATTATATTTCATAAAACAGTTATATCATCCAATTATATTTCATAAAACAGTAATATCATCCAATTATATTTCATAAAACAGTAATAGCATCCAATTATATTTCATAAAACAGTAATATCATTCAATTATATTTCATAAAACAGTAATATCATCCAATTATATTCCATAAAACAGTTATATCATCCAATTTTTAACAACAAATTTGATGAACATTTTATGTTTGAGGTCTGGAGAGAAAGTCGGTCGTAGCAACTAATCAACGTAGATATCTTCCTCAAGAGAAGGGGATATTCATTTCAATAGGAGCAGATTGAGGATCCGAGCGTTAGAGATAAAAGAGAAGCTTTGTTTTCAAAGCAAGCAGATACTTTTTGACCAGTTGCAAAACGTGTTCCAGATCCGAAGAGTAACATCCAGAAAGCTTAAAAATCATTTTCGAATGTCGACTGCATGCCATATTTTAACGATGCATCTTAATTCAGCCTCGGAACTGATCGCCGTCGCTTGTTAGAATGCATTTACTTTTCGTCGCACTTAACAATAAGATGAAGAAATTGGTCGTTTGGTTTTCGTTCTAAAAACAAAGAATCGAACTTTTTCCTAGGAGCAAAGTGTAGTATCTTTTATAATACTACACTTCATTCTTTTTGTCATCTATTAGTGAATAAAAAATCTTTCTTGATTGAGGCAATTTAATATTTTTATTTTGTTTTAATTAATAGTTATATCTATAGGAGCTGCATTTTCGTCACATTAAAAAACAACTTTGTGTCTAACCCTGCCCTCGAGGAGAGGCAAGTGAATATAGACATCTCTAAACGAAGATTTTTTTGATAATTTATTCTATTTTGTCCCGATTTTATTGTTTTTTTTTTCAGTTGCTTAAGGCAATCCAGACATCTTGGCTGGCTCGCACTTAACCTCTTCAGCAAATATGCAAACAGTTGCCCGTAGGTCTTCTTCAAATAACGCTTTCAAATCTCCGGTGTCGACTGTTGACACATTCGTAAAGCATTCGTCTTCTCCAAAATTGTAATTTTCACAATGACTCTTTTGTAAGCTCAACTCGCTGACGATTCAATGGCCGACTGTTTTTCGACGTTACGAGCTGCCCCTACCGCTTTATCACCAATATTAAACATTGCCTACGTTTGCTTCCTTTCCATAATTTTAGAAGGATTTAAATTTACAGGATAACAATGAAGGTACACTAAGGTCGATATGTGGGTGTATTATTTCGCATTTAATTACAAATTTGAGTAAGACATTTCAATAATACGAAGAAGAACCTGTTTTTTTTATCAGTTTAATAAATCCATAGTAACCCTCTAAAAATTCAGTAAAAAATAAAAAAAAATTATATTCAGGGTAACCATTAAAATAAATTCAGGGTAACTATCTAAAATGGTTTTATAGTAAACCTTCAAAATAAATTCAGGGTAACTATCTAAAATGGTTTTATGGTAAACCTTCAAAATAAATTCAGGACAACTATCTAAAATGGTTTTATGGTAAACCTTAAAAATAAATTCAGGGTAACTATCTAAAATGGTTTTATGGTAAACCATTAAAATAAATTCAGGGTAACTATCTAAAATGGTTTTATGGTAAACCTTCAAAATACATTCAGGGTAACTATCTAAAATGGTTCTATGGTAAACCATTAAAATAAATTCAGGGTAACTATCTAAAATGGTTTTATGGTAAACCTTCAAAATAAATTCAGGGTAACTATCTAAAATGGTTCTATGGTAAACCATTAAAATAAATTCAGGGTAACTATCTAAAATGGTTTTAGGATAAACCATTAAAATAAAGTCAGGGTAAATACAAGAAAACCCTTTAAAATAAACCCAGGTTAACTCTCCAAAGAATAACACCAGACATACTTGGTTCTGTGCGTATTTTGACTTTAGTTGCCATCTTCAGTTCGGGAATAGTGTGAGGATTGTTCCAATAGACAGTATCTATATATATAAATTTGCATTCCTGTCTGTTTGTTTGTTCACAATTTGATTAATATATACAAAAGGTCCATTACTTTCCTATTTCCTTCTATTCCTATATATAGTATGATTCTTGCAAAATATACGATTAAGAGGTAACCTCATTAACATATTATATTAAGGAAAATAGATTTTATTGAATAACTGTTACTGTTTAGAGTCAGAGAATTATTTTAAGTGTTCTATTTAAGATTGTTATTTAAAGTTGATTTATATTGATAATATATTTAATTTATTTTGAATTATTGTTAACGACATCGATTTATTTAGAAACTGGACGTCTCAAACGTCGGTTTGTGCGTTTATTATTAAACCCGACATCGATATTTTTAAAACCGGAAGTCGTAAACGTCGTTTGTGTGTTTGTGAGTGTTCGTATATCCGCTAAAACCTTTCGTCAGTCGCATCAGACCGGATCGAAACTGATACCATCTGAAAAGGCGATCTCTCGCGCGGATAATATCTGAGAATTAGAAAGACAATGACTTGGACCAATTCTTGAAAAGGGAGGGGTCACTTTTCACGTACGCGTTTATGTTTATAAACGTTATTTTTTCAGGGTCATGACGTTATAAGTCATCGTGGTTCGCTTGGCAAAAGTGTTTATCACTTACCTTTTTCCCCTTCTTTCCCTCTTTCGCGTTTCAGGTTCGAGCATGTCTATGCGGCTATTTTTTTCGGTCGCACGAACACGCGCTGCTATTGAAACAAAAGTTGTTTTGATTCATTTCTTTTTGAGTCGGGGAGGGGGGGAGTTCCAGGTTGTCACCTGCTTCTGCCGTTCTTTTCCGGAGAAAGTTGCCCAATATCCTTAGTAGAGTAGCTCTGTCCAAACCGAATTTCATGTCTACCCAGATAACGCCGAGTATCCATGCTAGTGTTTTTAATATACCTCCACAGATTCTTATCTGTGTAGGAGGATTCGATATCCGTTGAATTTGAAGTCCATTCATGACCCTTACTGATGAAACAATCGCCAAAATTCTCCCCTTCGGCTATTTTCAAATAGTTTTGAAAATTCCTGTTGAAAACAATATCCATCGCGTACAACTTCGTCTGCTCAAACCTTCCTAATAACCACTAGGCAACTCTGAATACTGACTAACGCTGAGGCACACATTTGAGCCAGATCATTGGACATTCATGCCCGACATTTATGTATGACACGTTATGTATGCACTAAAGTTTATGTGCGCCAAATATGGCTTGGTTACAGAAAGGACTTTAAATTCTATTAACGATTGTATGAGTGTAATTCTTAAGAGAGGGTCACCTTTGATTTATGTTGGAGATATATGTTCCAGGTAAGGATAAACAACATTTCTGGATTAAGGTGTCATCATTGCGTATTTTTCCATTCATAGGCATTTTAACACTTTATTTGCCGCATTCACTTATGTAGCAGTTATATTAAGTGATTCCTAATACTTGAAATATTTGACCCAGAATTAATAACAAATATTTAAAAATCTTTAAATTTTTGTGAATGGAACTGCAACTCATGTGCGCGAAAATGTCATTTTCAGCCGCACGGAGGTAATACTATAATTGTTCTGCTGCTAATATTAACTGGATCAGATGAAGAAATCCCAAATCACAAACTAATCCTGACTTTTTTTTTTGGGGGGGGGGCTAATGAAATAACTTTTAGACTTTTTCGAAAATAACGCACTTTCTTTTGTAGATTGGTGAGACATTTGCACCAACTTACGAAAATGGGAAACCAGATTCTTACTAGGGACACAAATATATATTTCATAAGGACAGAACAGGATGATTCATAAAGACATCAGTACAAGATTTATAGGGACAACAATACGTCATAAAGTCACCAATACATGATTCATAGGAACACCAATATATGATTCATAAGAACGCCAATAGATCATTCATCGGGACACTAATACCTGATACATGGAGACACCAGTACATGATGCATAGGGACAGCAATACATGATTCATAGAGACACCAATAAATGATTTCATAGGGACATATATAAATATTCATGTAATCAACCATAAAACAATATATTTCTAGGATTACAAGTACTGGAAAGGAAAAATAACTTGTAACTAATTTTAGTTATTTATGAAAAAAGTGCTGAGAGAGTAGAAGAATAAGAGAGATAACCAAACGAGAGTTTTGCTAGTTTGTGACGTGACTGTCCAAGAGCGCAGTTATGCTTCCCAAGGGGGCGGGGAGGCTGAAACTCCCGAAGCACTGGAGAAGGCCGGGTAGATATGATTTTTTATTCTTTAATTATCATCGGTGTGTCCGGGTGACCACAAAACCCTCCTGAGAGAAAAATTAGAATTGTGATTTCATTTTTTTTATGAAAATCGACAAACAAGGTACATTTTTAAAGTTTGCACTCTGAAACAGGTAATAACTCAAGGTTCTGGAGAGGTGATGTTTATAATTCAAGTGCAGTGCGTCGACCTAGGGATCACGGGCATGACCCTATGGGGCCATGAGAACGTTAACAGATCCACATGTGCACTTGTGGGGGTGGGGAACTTCTCCTGGTGTGACGTTGTTGGGTATGATTGGCCCAGGGACAAACCTGGCTCACCTCTTCCCTGATTATATATTAATGGCGCGCACAGTCGAAAAAGGATCGATCAATGGGGTTCTGCCACACGAAGAAGTTACATTTAGTCGCTGTCGACCGAGATAGTGACCTGGACCATCATAGTGCCACAATGTTTGATTCACATAAAGACATCTTATAGATTGTTCAGTGAAGCCAACAAACGAAAAAAGGAGAAAATAAATACGATAACTATTAAAATATATTTTTCTACGTATCTAGTTCATTATTTTTTGTTTTGTTTTTTTTTAAAGTAGATTTAAATGCTCATTATTTCGCTGCAAATCGTTAGTTATAAGAATTGTTAGCAAACAAGATGGCGACAGACTTATTTCTCCATTGTGAAGAATATTGATCGCCATTTTGTTTGCTAACAGCTCGTAAAACCGACTATTATTGACTAAATAAGTAAGATTTAAAACTACTTAACAATGAACTAGGAAGATGTAAAAGTGTTATGCTGTTAGTTTACCAAAAACAATTAAAATGATTGATTATTTTGATGAAATTTTAATAGTTGATTATTATGATGACATTTTAATAGTTGATTATTATGATGAAACTTTAATAGTTGATTATTTTGATGACATTTTAATAGTTGATTATTTTGATGAAATTTTAATAGTTGATTATTTTGATCGTTGTGATATTTGTAAAAGTAGAATGTTATCCTTGCAAGATAAATATTAACAGAGAAAATTATTTATGTTAAGATGTTTAATAAATTGAGGAATGTACAACATACGAAATAATTTATAATAAAATGACTCTTACGTCAATATAAAGTGACGTGGACTTTAGTAAAGGTTTTGGGAAAAGATACGATGGTTTCAGGAGTCAGAGATTGGAAACGAGGCAGAGCAGATGCAGAAAGATCGGGTGTGAGAGTGAGCGGATAGAGCCAGACAGTGATGGCTCCCAAAATAGGAGATTAGAATGCGTTAGTGGAAGACCAGCGACAGCTTTCCATTAGGGAAAAATCGAAATTAAAAGTTGCAGAAAAACAACCCGATATTTGTTGATTCATTGAGATTTAACCTTCTTTGCAGCTGTTCCGGAGGATCCGTAAACAAGATTAAGAATGGACCCGGTATGTTTCTCCGATTGTCCCGATGGTCCAACTCCAGAGAACTGTTTTTTGTCCCTGTTGTTACATATCTGTTTTTAAAATGTTTTTGATGTTAAAATGTATTTGATGTTAAAATGTATTTGATGTTAAAATGTATTTGTTGCTAAAATGTATTTAATGTTAAAATGTATTTGATGTTAAAATGTATTTGTTGTTAAAATGTATTTGTTGTTAAAATGTATTTGTTGTTAAAATGTATTTGATGTTAAAATGTATTTGTTGTTAAAATGTATTTGATGTTAAAATGAATTTGTTGTTAAATGTATTTGTTGTTAAAATGTATTTGATGTTAAAATGTATTTGTTGTAAAAATGTATTTGTTGTTAAAATGTATTTGATGTTAAAATGTATTTGTTGTTAAAATGTATTTGATGTTAAAATGTATTTCTTGTTAAAATGTATTTTTTGTTAAAATGTATTTGTTGTTAAAATGTATTTTTTGTTAAAATGTATTTGTTGTTAAAATGAATTTGTTGTCGTAATTTTTTACCACTAGACTATGCGTATCAGAATTTTGGGGGAATTTTTGACACCCCTAACACAAAACTGCGAATAAAATATAAAAAAAACTCGTAATTTCTCTGTTTAAAGTGGGTTGCCCCTTTTTATGGAATATACTTCCAAAATAAACTATTAAAGTTGTTTAAAAAAATAATAGAAATATTATTTTTTAAAAAACAGTGTTTACAAAATGCCGGCGCGCCTTTATGCAGCCATTTTTTACGTAATGAAATCAATTGAATTTTACGAGTTAAATATTTTTTTATTTTTAAATTTTAAAAATCTATCAAAATTATTCTATTGGTTCAATTTTTACGATATTTTCAGGGTCAATAAATAAAAGATCGATAAATAAAATATTCTAATTTAAAACAAAAAAGAGAAGTGTTTTTTTGAAATTTACTTGTAAAGTCCAATGTGTAAGACCCTTTTTTAAACCACGTTGATTCTTTTCTTTTTAAGTGGAAGCTTATGTTCTGCTTACATTGTCAAGTAAATATTGGACGCTGACTTTTTTCTATTTCATTCAATGTGTTCTTTTTTAGATATTAAAAAATTACTCGATAAAGTAGAATTAAAATATATTAAATCAAAAATTCATGTATTTCTTTGAGAAAATAAAAAAATAAAAAGAACATCGACTATTTTTTTTTTAAACCAAAAACTTATAAGTAAAATATGACTATTTATCATCTATGGGGACACATATTTCTTCACGCACAAGCCTACACGGCTAACGCGACCGTGTGATTTTTACATCATTCTGTCCATCCGTATTTCAAAACAAGAACAAACACTACTTCCGGCGTTTCGCTAACACGTAATAATGCTTATGTAATGGCGGCTTTTTCAAATAGTTGTTTAAAAAATTATTTTATTTAAAAAATATATGGAATTCAAAATATAAATATGGATAAATTCTTAACAATGAAGAAGGAAGTACTCATTGAATAGTATTTTTATAGGTAAGTGATTTTTTTGAATTTATATATACATATATTTATCGAAGCAATTTAAAATTTGTTGATTTTCTTTGAATCTTTTATTTTTTTTAAAAGAAAACGGATTTAAAAAAGACAAATATTGCATAATTTGCTATTAAACCTGTTATGTTTTTAAATTTTGGTTTTGCTCCTTTAATTGAAAAAAAAATAGGGGTTGAATTACATTTTTCAAGTAGTTATAAGCTTGGAAAGATAGGAGGTCGAATTATTCATTTTTTTATCACGCATTTTTAATGTCGTTTTCTGACACAGCGAACACTAGACATTGCAAGAGTTAGACACACGTACGTAATATATACACTCGTCCATGTCATACACAACCTCCGACAATACAACACATTCCTTCTGGTGCCGTATACATACAGATCCTCCCCGCAATGTAACCAAAGTAACTGTTATTGATTATGGTAACATTTATTTGTTGTATATTTGATTTTAGTCGTTTGATGGCTCAACTGCGCAATATCCACCATGTTTGTGTTGAGGATTTTGAGAAAAATTAATTAAGAGAACTTTTGATAATTAAGTAAAAGAAAAAGACGTTTTTGTTGATATTTTGTAATTATTTATTAATTTCTGTAAAAAAAAAAAAAATAAATAAATAAAACTTTTTCCGGAAACCTTTCTGGATTTTTTCTTTACTGTTTTCACGTGAAAAACAAAACAATCATCCAATTTTAAGAACATCAGAAGATAAATTGAAAAAAAAAAGCGCAGTAAAAAACAAACAAAAAAACATACACAACAACAACAACAACAACAACAACAAACGCAATCGCCTTTCCCCGAAACGAGTATTAAAAATAAGCATTTGAAACTTTACATGAAAAAAGTTCACGCCCCCTCCTTTGCTTGTTGACAAGTTTTTACGGTCGTAGCCCCTACCCATTCCATCGAATAGAAAGAAACACTGTCACCACAAATACATGCAGGGCAATTTCTATACACATTCAACAGGTGACACCATTTCTTTCACTCACTCTTCCGCCCGCCCCTCCCTCATTCTCGCATCCACTCTGATTAGTAAAATTTAAGTAGCAGGGTAATCCGGTGTTTCCCGGCTTAAAAAAAAAAAAACGACATAAAATGAACATTGTTTGAATGTATGACAAAAATTAAATATTAGTTCAAGCTAACATGTTATTTTACAAATCAAGTACCAATCCACGACTGTCATAAATCGCAGGTTGTTACACTAAAGTCACATGACCTGATAACGTCACACGATAAAGTACAGCGCTCACGATACCGACTATTATGAAGAATGCTTATTTTCTGTTTAATTTCACAAAGAATTTGCCACAGAGATTTATAATACCGGTCCAAAAAATGTGTGTATTTTCTTTTCCGAAAGATAAAAAATAATTTTACATTTAGAGATGTACAATTAAAATAGTTTTTAAGCCGAGAAGATTAATTTTTGTTTTAAGTGTATTCAATTCTTAATTCGCACATAACTTTGATTTTAAGTTAAAAATGCACCCGTTTTAAAATAAATTTTAAGAGATTTTCGACAATCTTTTTCTTGATAATATAGCGAACAATATCTTAAATTATTTTCTTTTAACTGTATATTTTCTTATACAGATTAAAAAATAAACAGTGGATTATTAACGTTTAAATTATTCATTGTTTTATTTCATTTGAAAAAAATAATATTGATCGTTAAATTTTAATTTATTTTTAATTTTTTAAATTCATAATTCAGTTTTTGCAGTATCTGATTGTATTTTGCTTCAAACATAAGTAATTTTACATATGTCTTTTTCTTTTTTTTCTTTTTTAAATTTATATTGAATAAAACCCAGTTCGAATTCAACTTGGGGCATTCCAACCGAAGTTTCTTGGAGGCGCGTTGTGATCATTGTGGTTGTTTTTATTATTGTGAAGCATCATTCATGATGATGATGATGATGATTTTTGTCTAACATATTTCTATTAAGAATTATTTCTAGAAAGAGATCGCGTACTTAAATGATTGCCAACGTCCTTCAGAGACAACATTTCTGTGGAACGAACTGGGTTCGAACGTGGCATACTCCAGTTGTCAACCCGCGTCGTTAACCATTGTGCCACTGTCATCACCCTGTTGTTGTTGCTGAGAGTCGATGCACGCCACCATTGTTATCCAAACGAATTCTGAGTTCGTTGAACAGGTCATTGTGTTTTATAACGTTCGATCATTTGAAATATGGTGGTTACGTTTGGAATTTAAAACGAGCATGAATTATTTTCATTGGTTCGAAAAAAACAATTAGTTCATGTCATTATAAATATAAAGCAATTTTACTCGTTGAATACATCTCTAGTTTGCCCATTTATGTAGAAATCGAACTCTACCGTTTAGAGCAACCGACCTTCTTAGTGATCCCTTCTTCCAAAATAAAAAAAAAACTGAAAAGGAAGGAAAGTGAAAGAGGGAACATCGAAAAAGTGTGGATTCTATAAACAATGAAATAGGAATGTCCTGTGATCACTTTGAGGAGTATAATTTTTCAGTAGATATATAACCTTTATAAACTAACACAGTAACATTAAACACCAACGCGAGGTCGCAAAAATACCTGGATTAGGACCTAGGCACCGAGAAAACCTTATCGGTACTGATGGACCCGTTGATCTTCCAAGATCATCCGTCTAGGAGAAGGAAAACTCTGAAGCTAAACCTAAGGGGAGGCAGGCCTCTCCAATCTTGGATGACAACCTTCCTAGAGCTGGTGACTCAAACAAATTACCGATCTGCAAACCTAAACTGCTTAAGGAGTAGATAGACACTGTCTATCGCCCGGCTTCCATACTCCTTTGCCTATTAACCAGGCGTAGAGATCGAATCACAGTGGTCGATCTTGATTCTTGACTAAGGCAATAGACGCCGTTTTCCCCACTCCCGACACATCCCATCCCTTAAACTGGGCACTTGGGAGTGCTTGAATGCCATAATGCCAGTACAAGTAGATTGGGTTGACCATCGTCTGATGGGTTGAGGGTACCGGATAGACAGTTCCTGGCTGCCGTTCCCGACTAGTAGTACAGAATCCCTAACTCTTTGGCAGCACATAGAGCGGCTGCTATATCAACAGTTGTATAATATCGGGTTGCTTGTAGTGCCATGTCGCGCATGGAAAGGGACCCTGAACTAATCCCCGGTGGGCTATCCCGAGATCACAATCCTAGTAGACGGAAGGACAACTGATGATCTGCTTGCGTTGCATCTCTGGTATTCTGCATAACCACTTGTTCAGCACCCCTTACCTAAACTGAAACTCTTAAAAAAATGACAGTACAATAAAAAAAGATTACGCTAAAACCAGACCCAAACTCAAACAAAACCAACCTGCCTTCTCCCTTCAAGCTTCCATTTATGAACATCCGTGGGCTTAGAACTAATTTAAATGATGTTGAAGCATTTCTCCTAACAATCACCCCGGATATCTTAGCACTAAGTGAGACTAACCTACACTACTCGATCCCCTCTAACTACTTTAACATGCATGGATATCTCCCACTCTGCCGTAAGGACCCTAACAGACATATGCATGGGCTTGGAGTATATATGCAACATAACATTAGCTACTTTTATTTCTCTACCGTTCTCCCTCAACCCAGGACTGTACCCTAATAAACAAAGTCCCTGACAGCATAGATGCAGCACTTTCCCTCGACACTAGCGCACAAGTGCATGTATTTGGTGACTTCAATGTCCACCACAGTAACTGGCTTGGATTTTCTACTCACACAACATAACTTTTCTATATCTCATTCCTTATCACAGATGGTTACGTTTCCCAGACCAGCGTGAGCAACACGCATCACTTCTAGATCTGTTTCTGACCACAGCTCCCGATGACTGTAACAAATGCCCACAGCCCACTTGGGAACGTCGATCATGCAGTGGTAATCGTTGAAATAGCCCTAAACTTTAGAGCGACAACTGAAGAGCCACTGCTCAAAACAACGAGATATTATAAAAAGGCTGACTGGGAAGCCATCAGGGATCTCATCAAGTACGGCCCATGGCAAAATATATTTTCACTTCCTGCTGAACATTGCGCAAACGAGGCCACTGAATGGTTCAAAACGGCAATTGAAGCATGTTTCCACGCGCAAATTTTATAGCAAGCCTCACCCTCTCCAATGGTTTACTTCTACTTGTGCAGCTGCAATAGCGCAAAGGCATCATGCGAACCAGAAATTTAACCGGGATAAGTACAGTTCAAACAGGCAGAAGTATATAGAAGCCAGAAGTAACTGTAAGAAAGAAATAGCGACAGCTAAGAGAATTTACTGAAACCACTAAAAAACGCATCGAAGCACAGAAATTAGGAACCCGCGACTTCTGGAAAATCTATAACAGTGTAGTAAATAATGGGCAATCAACAATTCCCCCACTATTCAACAATCATGAGGTTGTTTGCTCTGCAACTGAGAAGGCTAACATGCTTGCCAGTCGGTTTATCTCAAACTCCACACTGGACCCTTCCAACCAACCCCTCCCTGACTTTCCTTTGCGGACAGACGCCACACTAGACGATCTGAAAATCACCTCTTCTCTGGTGCATGCTATCATAAGAAATCTTGACACTGCAAAAGCATGTGGACCTGATCTCACCCCGGCTGTGCTATTAAAAAAGTGCTCCGCCGAAGTAGCTCCAGTTCTCTCCAAACTTTACAACAAATGACTTAATGAATCTTGTTTTCCTGCCTGCTGGAAAACTGCTTCTGTAGTACCAGTTTTCAAGAATTCTAGCGAAAGAACTGACCCAGTAAATTATCGCCCCATTAGCCTCCTCCCACTTTTCGCCAAAATATTTGAGACAATAATTAACCAAGCTCTAGTCCATCACTCTACAGATGCTAAACTTCTGACTGACCAACAATATGGATTTAGGCAAGCCCGTTCTCACAGCAGACATCCTAACTGTAATCTCAGAACGTATATACCAGTCACTAGACAAAGCAGGGGAGGGTAGAGCGGTAGCTCTAGATATATCTAAGGCTTTTGACAGGGTATGGCATGAAGGTCTCCTCAGGAAAATCAGATCATACGGTATCACTTGTAGACTACTTAACATAATTAAATCCTTCTTAGATAAAAGAAAAATCCAGGTTGTCCTCGACGGTCGTACATCTAAACAATATGATATAAATGCGGGAGTGCCCCAGCGGTCTATCCCTGGATCTCTGTTATTCCTTATATTTATAAATGACCTCCCTAACAAAATTGCCTCTGAGATGGGTATATATGCTGATGACACCACACTTTATAACAGACACAACAGGAAAACAAATGAACACATATCTAAAGAAATAGCAGAAACACTAGAGGATGACATCCGATCTGTAGTGGGATGGGACATAAATGGATGGTCACATTCAATGCTGCCAAGACTAAACTCGTTTCCTTCAATAATTACAAGAAACCTTCTCTACCACCAATAGCAATGGCCAATGACTCTTTATCTGAAAGTACATCTTTTAAACTCCACGGCCTAACGCGCACAGGAAATATGAGTTGAAACAATTACATTGAGAGTATCACCAGGATCGCCGCGAAGAAGGTGGGTTCTCTCTACCGTGCTAGAAATATACTAACGCCCGAAAGTATCCTATACCTTTATAAGGCCACCATTCGCCCATGTATGGAGTATTGTTGTCATATTTGGGCTGGTGCATCTGCCACTAGTCTCTCACTAATAGATAAGGTTCAAAAGAGTCGCCAATCTGATAGGTCCTGAACTGTCATCTAAACTTCAGCCTCTGTCCCATCGACGAAACGTTGCATTCCTCTGCCTGTTCTACAAGTACTTTAACGGTGAATGATCTGACGAACTGCAAGCACTTGTGCCCCCTTGACGTAAATACCCCCGACAAACCCGACAAGCAACTAAATCCCAGCCCTACACAATAGAGATCCCTAGATGTAAGAGAGCCTTCTACTCCAGTAGTTTCTTCCCCAGGACAGCTAGACTTTGGAATTCCCTTCCGGGTTCCTGCTTCCCCAACTGTACTGACGTGCAGAAGTGTAACGTGAACCGACAGCTTTTCTACACAGTACCCCTGATGCCTATGTCCCTGATAGTAGCTCCCTACAACACAGTGGCAATGTGCCTTGTTTGGGGTGAAAATGTAAAAAAAAAAGAAAGAAAGAAATATTCCTGTCTGTTCGTCTCACACATTAATTTCTAATCCATCATATATTCAGTACGTCTTCAGATATAATAATACGACATAATCATCATTAAAACACCGGTTCCCGTTAAATCATTGAAGTTAAGCAACATTGAACCTAGCCAGTACTAAAATGAGTGACCATTTAGAAATTTCACGTACTGTATGTGCTCTCTACTATCTTGGCATCGTTTCTAGCCATCCTCGATTTCTCCTTGCAACTGGACTCTAGCAATGCCGATTCAGGTGAGGCATGGTTGGTGATTGTGTAACACTTGCCTCACAGTTACAAGCACAACCATATTTACAGGGGGTATCCATTGTCTTTCGAAATTGAACGGAGGCGGCAGCGAGACAGAATATATATATATAAAATAATAGCTCAGTTTTTTTTTAATTACAAAAATTTGCTTTTCGTTTCTCAACTGAAGGCAGAAGAGAAAAAAATAGAGTAATCTTGAAACGTTTCTCGCACATTAAAAACAAAAATGAAATAATTTTTAATATCGCTTTTCATAAAAAGATATGCTAAGGATTAACAATAAGTTTGTCTATAACGGTTGGTCGTAGAATGGACAGTTAAGATCAACCCCTATAATAATATTTTGAAGAACGAAATCGTCACACAAAAGGAAAACAGAACCTTTCTTCAAAACAACAACACAACAACGAATCAGGCGACTGAATCGCAAAGGGACTTCAACAAATTTTTAAAAGCAATTGTCACCGTCTTTTTTTTTTTCGATTCGTTTGGATTTGCTCAAATTTTTTTTTTTTGTATAAATCAATAAATAAAATAAAACAAAATCGTTTTAAATCCCAAAAGTTAAAAGTCAATGCCAAAATAATAAGCCAACACGAAATTGGAAATGCATATAAAACTGAGGAAATAGTAGGAAAAACCAGATAGAATAATCAAACTGGACACACCTCAAACGGTGAGATTAAATCAGAGTTCCTCCAGGTGAAATCGTCGATGCGCATTGACTTTCAGTATCAAGAACGCCCAGGCTAAAGACCGGAATGCCCAATGCTGAAATTTCTTAAGGCCAGGCGCTCCAGTGATGTCAACCACCCGGGAGATAAACACACACACACACACACACACACACACACACACACACACACACACACACACACACACACACACACACACACATATATATATAAACACACAATCACACAACATATACATAATCACATACACACTCACACACAAACAAACACGCGCACACAACGGAACACGGAAACGAATTCTCAAAGGCTTTTGTTCACATTTTATTCAATAACTTATTTTTTACATAAGCATCATCACTTATCAAGGCCAAGAGGCCACTCGAGGATAAGGGTTAAAGAGTGTACAGTAGACAATTGGACAATATAGTAATCGTTAGTAATAGAAATTTGGTAAATTTGTTAACTTATATGGAACGGCTCATCAAAAATTTGTTTACGTTAGACATGGAGACAACCATATTGTAGTCAGCTGGAAAGCAGAAAAACGGAAAACAATTCCACAGGCGTGCAGTTCTAAGAAATAAGCTTTGTTCATGGAATCTACATTTAGGTTTAGGCACAGATAAAGAGTGGGGGAAATTATTATTTATTTTTTTAAATTATTGATACATTTTGTTCGTTAACACAAGTTTTCTCATTTTATTCTCATTGTTGGGTTGGCTCTTAATAACTGGTGACCCATTCACAGCATTTATATTATTATACACCTTTTTCATTCGCTAATTGACGAATGGCGTTCCATAAGTAATACCGCCTAATTTTTATTCCGCCTAAATGGATCATAGGCGATTGTAAAAGGCATTATTATGAATATTGGACATGCATTCATGACCTAAAAGTTTAATTTCTCTGTTGCAAATATTGACAAAACTCCTGTCATAAACGTGCGTCAGTAGCAAAGATTCAGAAAAATTGAACAGCGTGACAAAAAAGATATGAGTGACAAAGCGTGAACTGGACTGTTACGGCCAAGCCATCAATCGAGGCTGGCAAAGAGCATTGAGAATGGTCGTGACTATCTAGAAAAAAAATTTGAGAACACAAAATGTCGCTCGTTTTAATTCTACCACTCCAGACTTTTTAACTAGTTAAAAAATAGGAGGCTTTACGTTTGGAATGACTCTCGTATAATAAAACGTTCTTCCTACACCCATGCACAGCAATCAATAAACGCTGGCAGAAATGCGTTAACAATGGCGGTGACTATGCAGAAAACTAAATTCTGGGCCACAAAAGGTCACTCGTTTAAATTGTATCATTCCCGTCTTCGTAGCTATTCAACCTTTTTAGTTAAAATATAAGAAGCTTTACTTTTGGAATGGCCCTCGTAACTACATGTATATTATTTGTTTGCGCCATTCTTGGCATTTTTAAAAGACATTACTATAATCAAAATACACTGTCCGAAGCGAGGAGCAGCACTACAGGGTAATAATGCAAGTTACCGTATTATTTTACACGGGAGTTACCACTCATCAAGGCCTGAAAGCCACTCGAGGATAAGGGTTAATCAATGTAAGGTGGAGTGTAGTAATCGTTACTAATGTAAATTGGGTAAAATTTGTTTATTTAAGGGACCAATTTAACAAGAATTTATTTACATTGAACTTGAAGGCTACAATATTGTAGTTGACTAGGAAGCAAGTCAGTGTAACAGTGTTCCACAGGCGGGCAGTTTAAGGAAAAAGCTTTGTTCATGAAATCTGCATTTAGATTTAGGCACAGATAGAGAATGGGAGAAATTCTTAATAGCGGTGGTAGCTTGTCGAGTGTTTTTTTTTTGAAGGTTCGGCAAGAGGGGATCATAGGTTGGAGCATTTGCCATTAAAATAAAGATAGACCATAGACAGGCTCACAACATCTCTTTTGTGGGGAAGAAAGTTGCAGGGAAGAGAAAAGGGTATTGCCTACTAAGTCTTGGAGCCTATAAAGGCAGAATAGGGTGTGCCGAGCAGTTTCTGCCCAGATGTGGACACAGTATTCCAATTCAGGGTGTTAGGTATAGATTAGCAACGTTAGGACAATGTCCAAGTAAAAAAAAAGCAAGAAAGTTCAACTGACCACCGAAATTTTACGAGCTGTATATGTTCGGCTGAAGATAGTCGGTGTTTGTAAATCTAGTGGACTCAAGTAGAAAAAAGAAAGGAGACATCTTTTTTTTTTTACACAGTGGTCACCACTTATCAAGGCCCGGAAGCCATTCAGGGATAAGGGTTATTGCAAGTACATTACGTTAGTGTGGAGATTTGATGAAGTGTTTACTTAAGGGGGCGATTTATTAGGAATCTGTTAACGTTGGACTTGAAGACATCCAAGTTGTAGTCAGGTGGGAAGCAGGCAGACGGAACAGAGTTCCACAGGCGTTCAGTTCTAAGAAAGAAGCTTTGTTCATGGAATCCACGTTTTGATTTAGGCACAGATAAAGAGTGGGGGAAATTTTTCACAGTGGATTCAGTTAGACGGGTGTTTTTCGTGAAAGATTGACGAGGGGGGACCAGAGATGGGAGTTCAGACGAGCGCTTGCCATGGAAATAACGATAAAACAAGGAAAGGCTCGCAACGTCTCTTCTGTGGGTGAGAGGTTGCAGGGTAGAGAAAAGGGCATCCCCACTAAGCCACAAAGTCTATTTTGTACTATACTCATTGCTTCCCGAAAACCCCTGACTGACGTGATTGCTAAACAGATCTGAAGTTGTTCTTGACAGATGAAATTAACGAACTCTGTACGTTGGTTAGTGTGTGACTACATCGCCTAATTGACATTGTTCTTCGAGGAGAAAATATTTATCATTATTTATTGTTGCTACATGACCATGGCAAAACTTTCTTCGTCTTATTTAAAATATCAATATTTCAGGAACGGTTTTATTACTGAACACAAAATAATTTTTATATATTTCTGTATTGAAATGTAAAATTCATTTTTGCATGTAATTATTTACGAGAAAAGTTATTGGCTCACAAGGAGCTTTCACACAGGTCATCAAAGATATCTCCTTGAAAACAACCTGTGGTGTTCCCTGGAAGCTGAGTGACAACAAGTCTCCCCAGGTTTCCAGTGCTCTCCACCTCGTTCGATAACATTTGCAAACGAATGTGCGTTATTGCAACAGCCGCTTACCATTGATTTCTCACTGCTAGCAACCATTGGTCTCCACTGGAATTTGAGTGGCAATAAGCCCCCACCCCCAAGCTCCTAGTTCTTTTCGTAGTTATCCAGCGGAGGTCTAGTCAGTGCTAGCTCCTCGGTCTTTCCATCTTCCTTAACCCTTTTTGGCTATGGTATCACTCCTGCTGGGAGGAGAGGTGATGGGGCAATGGGAGGGGGTGGTGGAGGGGATAGAGAACTTATAGATATACAGCTTCAATGTTCTCGGTTCCTTGTAACGCTTCTTCAAGTTTTGCCTCTGCAGCGTTTGTCTGGCCCGCTCATGTGGCTCGTGTGCAGTCTCCGCATTCAAGAGGTTTCCTTAATATTTCAGCTGCTTTCATTATTATTATTCGTTGTATCTTTCCAGCCATTCCTCTGATTCCAATTTCTCTCATTTTGTTAAAAGCTTTTCGGAATTGTTCCTTATAACTATTTTCTTGTTTTTCCTCATCATCCATATCCCTTTCAGCTCTCTGGCTAGCTCTGTGTATTTGCACCGTTTTTCCTTTTCTTAAGGATGGAGTACTGCTGCTACATCTGGGCAGGAGCTGCTAAAACAGCCTATCCTGCCTTGACAGAGTACAAAATAGACTTCGTGGTTTAGTGGGGGATGGCCTTTTCTCTTCCCTGCAACCTCTCGCCCACAGAAGAGACGTTGCGAGCCTGTCTTTGTTTTATCCCTATTTCCATGGCAGGTGCTCGTCTGAGCTTCAATCCCTCGTCCCCCCTCGCCAATCTTTCACGAGAAACACCCGTCTGGCTGAAACTACTATCAACAATTTTCCCCACTCTTTATCTGTGCCTAAATCCAAACGTAGATTCCATGAGCAAAGCTTCTTTCTTAGAGCTGCACGCCTGTGGAACTCTCTGCCGCTTGCCTGTTGTCCACCTGACTACAACTTGGACGTCTTCAAGTCCAACATAAACTAACTCCTGACAAATCGCTCCCCTAAGTAAGACACTCTATCAAAACCCCCAATACTAATGATTACTACAATACTATCTCATTGATTACTGTACACGCAATAACCCTTATCCCTGAGTGACCTTCGGGCCTTGATAAATGGTGACCTCCATGTAAAAAAAAAAAAAAAATGATCAGCATGAACATTTGACGAGAATTTTCTTTCTTGTTATTTATTACGACATCCGGTCTTCTTGCTTGGATAGGTTTATCTGTTTGTATGTCCATGTCCCATAGGATTTTGTGATTCTCGTTTTCAAGTACTCTTGCCGGCTTATGTTGTACTATTTGCCTGTGCGTTCGAGATACAGTTGTTTGCATAATTGATCGTGTCTGTTGTTGTGTTTCTGTTAGGCAAGTTTGCTGCATTCACTTTATTTCTTTTACTATATGGTCTATCGTTTCGTCTCTTTGTCGACATGATCTGCATTTTCTGTTTTCTTGTGTTTTGTCGATCTTTGCTTTGATGGTTGTTCTTATTGAGTTATCTTGCGCTGCAGTTATTAAGGATTAAGTTTCTCGGTTTACGTGCCCTTTTAACATCCATGTCCAAGTGTTTTCGTGATTCTTATCTTTTGTCATTCTTATTAATCTTCCATGTAGTTGTTTCATTTACTAAATGTCAACGAGGCCCCCCCAACGAACAATTATTTTTCATAACAAGTTAAAAAATCCCGTAATCTCTACAGCTATATAAACGCAACTTAGTGTGTGTGTGTGTGTGTGTGTGTGTGAGAGAGTTCGTTCCTCATAGACTCCGAAACGGCTGAACAGATTTTCTTTGATATTCACAGAACTTTAATGTATAAGTCTGGGAGTGATCTTAGTTAGGTTTTGTCTCCAAATACCTCTGATAACCGATAATCGAAACCGTTATTTTAATTTATCTATCATCGGTAAATCAACATTTTCCATGTCACTAAGCAACAATGCTAATACAATGGGCCGTGAAAATTCTAATGCGGGTAAGTTGATAGCGTGTTTTTTTTTTTTTGTTTTCATGACGTGGTCAAACTCAGCATATAAATATCTTTTTGTTTTTCATTAATTGCAAAGGATTTTATAAGACTTGAAAATTTACGTTTTTTTTCTTTTTATTTTTTTGCATGACGTGGTCTGTAAATTCAAGCCCCGCACATAAATTTCTTAATGTTATTTTTTTCGTTAACTAAAAAGAAGTTTATACAAAATAATTTTATAAAAGAAACAATAGGTTCTCTAGAGTGCAATGTAGAATAACATATATTTTGGACTAAGTTAATGCATGGAGACAGGTGAAGCTTCCTCCCGGGCGATTTCACGGATTTTGATGACAATAAAAATATAGGAGTGTGAAATATTCATTGATCTTCATTCAATCCCGGGCAACATCGGGTCTCCCTGCTAGTATTTTTATAAAGGGCAATTACCTGACATACAGAATAAGAGTTACTTCCCTTTACTTCTAAATTGGAACAAGTCATGTACCTATTTAGTATGCCTCCCCACGGGACAGAGATAGACACCAGGGTCGTTTTTTAACGTGGAGCAAAGGTACAAAAATAAAAAAATTGTCTCAGTCGTGAAGGACTGGTCCTCCACCGAAAGAGAACAATAAATGGAAGTGCAGAACGGATACTACACTTTGATCTTGGCCAAAAGGCCAAGTAGGAACCTTATGTTATTTACACACACACACACACACACACACACACACACACACACACACACATATCTCAATATATATATATATATATATATATATATATATATATATATATATATATATATATATATATATATATATATATTCCGCTCTCGAAATTAAGGGTTGTTGCCTGATGAGGTCTCTAGTTAATAAATACTAGTAGACCGAAACATGCTCATGACTGTGTAGCAACAAACTACTGAGTACTGCTTATGTAAAGACAAATTTAAATATATATATATATATATATATATATATATATATATATATATATATATATATATAGAGAGAGAGAGAGAGAGAGAGAGAGAGAGAGAGAGAGAGAGAGAGAGAGAGGTCTAATTACCGAGTAAACTTTCTTAAATCATATATCTTAAAATTGCAATTAATAATGATCCCTTTTTTTCACAACTTACTATTCGATACGAGAAATCCAAAACAACGAAAATATTCAGAAACAAAAAATAACCTAAGGGCGATAATTCTTAACTGAAAATATAAAGGGAGATAATTCTTAATTACTAAGTCAATTGATTTACTAACGGAATATGTCGCAAAGAAGAAAAAAAAAACAACTTTTCTTTTCTATCCGACTTGAAAGAGAATGTAAGGAAAACATCATTTTTTAAAAAAAAATCTGTATTTCTCTGTAAAGAACGTCGGTGGAACGAGAATATACTTGACCTTTCAGCCAACGTTAATATTTGTGAAATAAATTATTTTTAAGGAAATACAACTCCAAAATTAGTAATAAAATTAATTTATTTTAATTTACATAATAATTTACGATCTATTTGTATTAAACAGTTTATATGTCTAGTACTTCATATATCTGGCAGTGTTCTTAGATTAGTTTTGTACAGAAATTTATCCGATAAGTATCGAAAATGGGAAAAAAATCTGATCTTGTAAATAGTATTTCTCGGGTTTGTATTACTGTACACATAGATTCGAAAAAGTTGTCAAAAAACAAATATATAACAAATAAATGTTATCAAAGGCAATATAAGTTACTTTCCTACCAAACTGGATATATTTTTTGTGTTTTTATTCAATGTAACATGTTTATTCAGCTCGAAAAACATACAGTGTTTACCGATGTATTGGACAATTCAAAATGGCGTCCGACTCTCTCTTAGGTGTTATAAATAAAAAACTGGACAAAATACTATTAAAAAAAACACCGAATATATGTCAACCTATGTCACGGTAATATATATTGAGCGAATTTCTACTCTTTTATAGATAAAAAGAAGTATACTTACTGGAGAATATTTTACGTTACTCCGACCAAAGGAAATAAAATCTAAGCAAATTATTTCTTCTTAAAAAAAAAATTATCATCTGCAGATATAGCGACTACAGATTCAAGCTCGGGTGTATGTAGCAGAAGCAGCAATAACTAAAATGAGGGGAAAAAGAGCTTACCTCGGGTATGTCTGTTGTGTCACCAGTTGGGGGGAAAAAGAGAATTCCAAGATGGCGTCCGGGGTTTTTTATTAGCATTTACCCCATGCAACTCTCGGAAAATCACGTTTCTGTCTCATGTGATTATGCAAATGGATAATTCCCGGCCACTATAAAAGCAGGAGGCTAGAGACGAGTCGGCAGTGTCCTGCAAACTGTGTGTGTGGGTGTTTCTGGCGATTGGAGTGTGTCTTCTTTTACCACGGTTATCACGGACAGGAATTCCCTCTCTTCTGGAGGTGGGCGATATTGACTATTTTGAAGTTGTACTGTTGCTGACAGAACATTTATTTATTTATTTTTTTTTTGCCTACTACATTTTTGTTTCAAGCTATTTTGGCGCGAATATGGCGAAGGTGCGGATAAGCAGTGATATTATCAAGCCGTTCTCTGGCGAGGGAGACGTTGTAGCGTGGCTGAAAAAAGTGAGACTTGTCGCACAACTTCAGCAGGTGGATGACGTAGCGAGTCTGCTACCTTTATACCTGGAAGGCGGTGCACTGGCCCTCTACATGGAAATGGAGGAGGACGATCAAAAGAAAATAGACCAGATTGAGGCTCGATTAAAGGAGGCATTTACTGATGACGCGTTTGCAGCATATAGAAAAATAACTATGGTTAGATGGTTTGACGACGACTGGCGAACAAAATCAGGATGTGGTTGCGGCCACACGCTCACCCAACAACAGGGCCCAGAATAATCCTGTTAACGTGACCTGTTTCAAATGCAATGTTAAAGGCCACCTTGCAAGGGACTGTCGAAAACGTGGAACACGGTGTTACCGTTGCGGTGAGAGTGGACACTGGGCTCGGAACTGCTCGGGAAACGAGCAAGGGGAGGACGCATAAGCGCCAGTCTCCTTCCCAACCAAGATGTGAACACGACGCTCCCGGTGATAAGCATCCATGTTGACGGGACGCGATGTTTGGCGCTTATTGATACAGGATGCTCCAGGACAATTTTACATGCAGACCGGTGCCGGTCTTGGAGAAAAACAAACGTAAATGTCAACACAATTGGTGGAATGTCCCATGCGTGCTGCGGTGTTGGAACGGTCTCTGTATCCACTGATGAAGGTGTGTCTGCCAGAGTCGATGTGTTGGTGGTGCATGGCAAGCCACTGGGATTTGACTTGCTTCTAGGGATCGACGCCATAAAAGCTCTAGGAGGTGTCGTTGTCAAGCCTACAGGATCAGTGCGGCTGGGCGCCAGGAAAAGTATTAAATGCGCAGCCATTTCTATCGATGAACCAGATTTCACTGCTACCTTTGACCATCAAAACCAAACGTGGACCGCATCGTGGAAATGGTCTGTGGACCACCCCCCTGAAAGGCTGCATAATCGAGTGCCAGAGTACCCAGTGCCAGCAGAAATTCGTGAAGAATACACGCAGGAGCTCCACACCTGGATAGATAATGGTTGGCTCGTGCCATACCCAGAGGATAAATTGGGACCCCCCAAAGGTCTAATTCCCCTGATGGCTGTGATACAGCAGAACAAAGCCAAAGTGCGCCCGGTAATGGACTACCGGGAGCTAAATCATTACGTAGACGCATTTACGGCCAACGCAGATGTTTGTGCGGCTAAGCTGCGTGAGTGGAGACAAAAAGGTGCTAACGTGTCTCTACTGGACCTCAGAAGAGCATACCTACAAGTCCGGGTCCATGAGACACTGTAGCCATACCAGACTGTGGAAATCGATGGGAAAAAATACTGTCTGACCCGTCTGGGGTTTGGTTTGAATGTGGCTCCCTTGATAATGAGAGCAATTGTCAGCGAAGTACTATCTCAGGAAGAAGTTATAAGCCGCGCAGCATCTGCTTACATTGATGACATTTTTGTCAATGAAGACGTGGTGCCCGCGACCCGTGTGAGAGAACACCTCGCGCAGTTCGGGTTGGAGTGCAAGAACTCGGAGCAGTTGAAGGACGGTGCACGGGTGCTGGGATTGGCAGTCAGGATGGAACGCAATGAACTGCGGTGGAAGCGAGGAAATGCAATTCCGGAGGCTCCCAGTATTGTTACGCGACGAACAATCTTTTCCCTGTGTGGTCGACTTGTCGGGCACTTTCCGGTGTGCGGTTGGCTTCGTGTGGCTTGCGGAATACTCAGAAGGAGAGTAAGTTCGGTAACGAAGGGCTGGGATGATGAAACAAGGGACGCCGTACTACATCGTATGATGTTCGAAACCTTAAAATCTGCATAGCAGAACGATCCGGCACAGGGAAATTGGTGTGTGGACGGCAAAGAGCTGAATGTATGGGTCGATGCTAGCTCCCTAGCAATTGGGGCAGCCTTGGAGATGTGTGAAACTGTGCTGGAAGATGCATGTTGGCTGCGACCTGAAGATGACTCTCAACATATCAACTTGGCTGAACTGGATGCCGTATTGAAAGGCATCAATTTGGCTCTCCAGTGGCAGAGCAAGGTGCTACACATAAAGACAGATTCTGTTTGCGTATACCATTGGGTCTCGGACACGCTAACTGGAAAGGCGCGAGTACGCACCAAAGCAGCAAGCGAGATGCTTATTAGGAGGCGATTAAGCACTCTTAAGGAGCTCGTGAAAGAGTACGGGCTGACAGTGGATGTGACGCTGGTTCCATCAGCACGAAACATTGCTGACCGACTGACACGAGTGCCACAGCGGTGGTTTGAGGCAATGAAAAAGAAAAACGGTCTTGACCCAGTGATAGGCGCGGTCCACACAGACGAGCTGGATGAGAGTCAAATCATGGCTATTCACAAAGATAGTGGACATCCGGGGGTGCGACGCACTACCTACTTTGTCAGGAGAAGATGTCCAACCACGACAAAAGCAACTGTCAGAACGGTCATACAGAAATGCGAGGAATGTCAGTCCATTGACCCAGCGCCAGTCAGGTGGGAAAAGGGAAAGCTGGAAGTTAACGAGAGTTGGCAGAGAATTGGAATGGATATCACGCATTATGGCACCTTCCATTTTTTAACTTTAACAGACTGTGGTCCATCGCGTTTCTCCATTTGGAGGAAATTGGCAAGGCAGGACTCGGCAAGCGTGATTCATCAGTTGGAGGCAGTGTTCCTCGAGCGTGGCGCGCCGCATGAACTCCTTTTAGACAATGACACAGCTTTCTGCAGCAATATGTTCCAAGCATTTGCATGTAAATGGGGAGTTCACTTGCGATTCCGCTGTGCATACGCTCCAGCCGGGAATGGCATAGCGGAGCGATGTCATCGTACAGTGAAACGAATAGCGGCTAGAATGTGTTGTCCCATACAGGAGGCTGTCTACTGGTATAACATCACACCAAGAGACGACACATCTCCCTCCACTGCGCCTGCCAATAGGATTCATCAATACGAAGTTCGAGTAAAGGAGACCAATCTCGCAACTGCGTCCCCAGGTCCCAAGAACAGCTTTTACCAGGTTGGAGATCGCGTATGGGTCAGAAGACCGCAAAATCGATGTACCACGAGGTTCGGCAAGGGTGAGGTGACCAAGGTGATCAGCCCTCAGTCAATTTTGGTGGACGGTGTGCCTCGTCACGTGAAGGATTTGCGCCCTCGCCATTATGTTGTTACATCGGAGGAAGAGGGAGACTCAGACAGTATGATGTCTTCTGAAAAGACAGAGAGTATGATGCAGGACGACGAAGAGGATTTTGAGCCATATAATGTACATACTGAAGAAGCGGAGGAAGGACCACCCGTCTTGCCTCTACGAAGGAGTACCCGACAGAAACGAATACTGCCCCCCTGCCCTGATTGTGAAACACCGCCTATGGAGCAGACTGGTGGCAATAATGGCGATGAGGAGGATGGCAGGGAGGAAGTGCTGCCTCCGGTTCTTCGGAGAAGTACCAGACAGAGACGACTGCCCCCCTGCCCCATTTGTGATCATGAGATCAGGGGGGAGTGTAGCAGAAGCAGCAATAACTAAAATGAGGGGAAAAAGAGCTTACCTCGGGTATGTCTGTTGTGTCACCAGTTGGGGGGAAAAAGAGAATTCCAAGATGGCGTCCGGGGTTTTTTATTAGCATTTACCCCATGCAACTCTCGGAAAATCACGTTTCTGTCTCATGTGATTATGCAAATGGATAATTCCCGGCCACTATAAAAGCAGGAGGCTAGAGACGAGTCGGCAGTGTCCTGCAAACTGTGTGTGTGGGTGTTTCTGGCGATTGGAGTGTGTCTTCTTTTACCACGGTTATCACGGACAGGAATTCCCTCTCTTCTGGAGGTGGGCGATATTGACTATTTTGAAGTTGTACTGTTGCTGACAGAACATTTATTTATTTTTTTTTTTTTGCCTACTACATTTTTGTTTCAGTGTACCTCACTATTTTATTTTAATTTTTTCCTATTAATGAGTTCAATTTACAATAAAAGAAGAGGTGTCATTTAAAATCACCGACAGTTATTTCTTCGTTTTCATATTTTAAAACTAAACATCAGAAGTGACTTTTCCAGGGCATTCATCGGCAAAGCCAAATATCAGTTGATGTGATATTGTAAACAAACACAGACGGAATTTGATTATCTTTATTATTTTTAAATTTTTATCATTTTGATTACGAATTAGTCCAGCGGGTAAATTATACCTCGTAATATATAATAATCAATAGATGATTGATTCTATAATAAGACATTCACAATCTGCATAAATTAAAATATCATATTTAAGCGTATCTTACGACCGGAAAACACCAGGCGGCCTACTAGTTCAATATACAATATAAACATAAATTCAATGTAATTATTGGCTGTGTGTAAATAAATTTCGCCATCTTAGTTTCGAAAGTAAGGTATACGACAAGCAAGATATTTTTGCCCAGTTTACTTACCACTAATATTTACGGTAACTTTACAGGCATATATATATATATATATATATATATATATATATATATATATATATATATATATATATATATATATAATGTATTTCATGTGAACATTCTTTTGTCAGTAAGTCAACTTATCTCCCGTATCGCTGAAAAGTATTATTATATGAACAAACCGATGTTCTTAAAGGGATTAGCAGTTGTTTTGGCCTTCGGGACAAGATCAAAGTGTAGTAGGTATCTGTTTTCCAGATGCTGCACTTCAATTTCTTGTTCTCTATCAGTGGAGGAGAAATCCTTCACGACTGAGACAATTTTTATTTTTGTTCCTTTTTCTCCACATTAAAAAACGACCCTAGTGTCTAACTCTGTCCTGTGGGGAGGCATCGTAAATAGGAACATAAAACACTCTGTGTGTGTGTGTGTGTGTGTGTATGTGCGCACGCGCGTGTGTGTGTGACAGCATAAAATAAATGATAAAACGTATTTTTTTTCCAAAATATATACTTGTGTGAATATTTTTACATCATAAAATATTGATGGGCAATAACTCTTAATTACTACTTCCAAGGGAAATAACTCTTAATCATCTATACTTAGTAACTTCCCTTTCAGATTTAAAAAAAAAAAAAAAAAAATTCAAATTACCACCAAAATTAACAAACGAAGAATTACATAATGGCGTCTGGAGCGCGTTTTGGGCGTTTTTTATATCATAATAACGAAAAGAAAAAAACTGAATTTCAAATGAAACAAATGATACCTACATAATTATCACATCTCAATTACGAAAAACGATGAGTTAGAAAGATAATTATTATCGAAAAAAGAAATCTGTGAAATGAAACGAAATACTAACAAAGAGATAAGTTGACAGGGGAGATAATTAAGTTCTGTTGCTTACGTCACGTAATCAATGTAATTCAAAATGTCGGACAATTTTTTTTCTCTCATCTATACTTTACCGAAAATAGTTTTTCATTGATAATTATTTTTCTACTTTATCGTTTTCCGTGATTTTTGGATATGTTACTATTTTCGACATGACAATTACGTAAGCGCCATTTGTTTTTACTTGAAATTCAATATTTTCTTATTATAATATAGAAGCACTATTTTGTCTAAATAGTCATCATTCTTCTCAGCACTATTTTTGCCAGGAATTCGATGACAGGGGTTACTTTTTTTTAGTTTTACCGTTAATATCAACAACAGAGAGATGAACATTTCAGGTCATACACGTATAAAGTTAGCCATCAGACTAAAGCACTTTGCAATCCTTTCTTATCCAATCGATCTGAATACAAAAAATAGGAGGCATTATTTTCTGAACGCCTCTCGTATATTCTATCCTTTCATGCAAAAAAAAAAAAGACAAACATTTCTTTTAAATCAAAGAAAATATCATGCCTAAAAAGCTAAAAAAAATATCGAGATTTGATGTTTATATTCAATATAAGAAAATCTAAATTCTCAAATAAAACTTGCAAACATCTTTAAAGAGCCACGAGCGTACATAAAAGATATATTGACTTCGGGTTTTTGCTTTTAAAATGACAAAATTAAAACTAATAAAAATAGGACATTAGAAAGTTAGCACTACGTCAATAATGAATAAAATAAACAAATCTATATAAGATATCTGCTTTCTGCTTGTTTCTTCCTTAATTTTTGAACGCCAAACTTTATTATAATAATATATGATCCTTTTTGTAATGGCGTAAAAAAGGAAGTAATTTCTAGCAATTTCAATCTGCAGTGATACTTTCCCGAAGAAAGAATAAGCGAAGTGTTACAAAAAAATGAACATTCGAAAGAAACAGGGCAAAACATACAGACAAATCTATATAATATTCTGCTTGTTCGTTTCCTAATTATCCCGTACGTTACGATTTCAAAAAGGCTAAATACAATTTTTGAAAGCCAAATTTCTTTTAAAATGTTACAATTCGCGAAATTTGGCTAAACAAAGGCCAATCCAGCAACCCTGGACCAGAATATGAGAGCTACCTCCCTTTGATATGGCCTCGTTTTAAAATATCATTATAATAATATATGATCATTGTTGTAATGGCGTGAAAAAGGAACTCATAGTAATTTCGATGTGCAGTGATTCTTCCCCGAAGAAAAAATCAGTGAAACGTTACAAAAGAAGCGAACATTCAAAAGAAGCAGGGCAAAACATGAAAAACATTACCTGTCAAAATGTTCTGGACTGAAGGAGTAAATCAAGTGTCTTTCAATGTGATTTTATTATTTGTATTGAACTATGTAGCATAATATTAATTTCTGAATATTTATTTGTACTTTTGAATTTGTCTCATTTGGGTTAGTTCTATATTTAAAATATAATGGCCACTAGTTTTATAGAAATGCTAATAAACTGATATTTTCTTTCTGTTATTTTTTTTCTGTTCAAAACACAATTAGTTTGAACTATCCAGAAAAAATATCACCTTTATCAAAACATATTTGTTGATTAAATTTCTCATTCCGTGGAATTTCCACTGGTCCTGCTATTAACAAAATATTTCGCCCTCCAAGCCGTCATATGACCGTCATACTTTATTTAGGAAGTGGGCGTCGTTTATGATGAAACGTACAATGTAAGTATTGTGTGTGTTATGTTCTTGCAAGTTGATTACAAGGGAGTTTTTAATATTCAAACATAAACGTGTTTGAATATATGGTGAAGTGGCAGTTTTAGTCATTTAGAACTGCTTTAAAGCTTCATTGCTCACTCATTTTCGACGAATTTCAAACAATTATACGGTTTATAGATCACCTTCTCAGCTATATTGTGAAAAAAAATTCAATTAAGTTTTCAGTAAAACAAATTTATGATGAATTTTCTGGTGTTCAAAATCGTAAAAATATGTAAGGAGGTGAGCGATATTTTTATGATTGGTTTTCATAGCAACTACGTCGCTTCAGCGATTACTGTTGCTACTAATTCACTACCGTTGCGAAAAGAGAAGTAACAAGTGAAACAGGGAGAATGAAAGTATGAAAGGAAGGTAATTGGGGAATTTTATTGAAAGCAGATGAGTGTCGTACATTGTTATTATATATATGTGCAGATTAGGTTTATGGGCCAAAAAAATAAGACTGAAAGTAAAAAAAGAATAAGTGAATTTATTGCAAGTCTGGAAAAATCATGGATTACAACAGAAAAATGCGAGCATGAAAAGTAATATGGTTAAGCTTAAACATGGAAAAGTAAAGAACTAGTTGTTAAAACTGGAAAACGAAAAGGACAAGATATTCAAGTAAAAATATAATAAATTTATAACAAAATATTGCAGCATGAAGACTTTTTTAAAAATTCAATTTATAACATTATATAATCAATTCTTAATGCTGCAATATGTTAAGTTATAAATTTATTATATTTTTTACTAGAATATCTTGTCCTTTTCTTTTCCAGTTTTAACAACTAGTCCTTTACTTTTCCATGTTTAAGCTTAACCATTTTACTTTTCATGCTCGCATTCTTCTATTGTAATATTAATATAATTTTTTAGCAGTACTATACAGTAACAATCAACTCTCGTTGTGGAAATGACAGGGGAGAGTTTCAGATGTATTTCTACATTTGGTGTTACATTGGCTTTGCGTAAGTCAGTAGTTTGTATAAGACCGTTACAGTAATCAGTCTTGGCAAAATATTCGAACAAAGTAAAATATATGTTGTTAAACAGGAATTTGATATTTTCCTTTCCTTACACATTCATTAACGGAATTTTCTTTTAATAACAGTTAAACGGAAACGAAAACTATTTTAGTATTTCTTATAACTTAAACATATAGAATTACTATTTTGCCCTTCTATTTATACATGCTGATCACTATAATAATATACGTTTCTTATAGGAAAACCTTTACTATGAAAGGCTAACTTAACAAGCCTATGACTAGTCAACTAAAATATCTTATTCGGTTCGCTAATAATCCATTAATACACTGAATACAGGCAGGTACAAATGTTAGGCAGTTACGGCAATATGTGGTTGGCAAAGTTTGTTATAATTATAATACTATTTTCATGCATCGGGCAGCACCAGATTACCTTGCTTACGGGCTGGGTGTTAGGTGCGCGTTTGACAGATGGTCACAGAATCCAGAGGCATTGGCAGAATGATAAAAAATGTTATTTTTCAAAAATGGTGAAATGGTTGATTTCTCAATTGTAAATCGGGATGACAGCCTTTTATGCATCCAAAACCAAACTCCTATCCTTACACCATCGACGCTCTGATCCACATCTGGCATCAATTGTGATGGATGGATGTCGTTTGGGTGAGGCCCCGTGTTTTGACAAGCTTCTGGGTTTGACCTTTACTCCTGATCTAAAATGGAACACGTACATCAAGTCTGTTGCCGTGGTCGCTGGAAAAATGGTGGGATCCTTCTATCGCTCCAGAAGATATCTCACTACTGATGCAATTCTCTATCTATATAAAAGCCAAGTACGTCCAAGGATTGAATACTATTGCCATATCTGGGCAGGAGCTGCTAAAAACAGCCTATCTTGCCTTGACAGAGTACAAAATAGACTTCGTGGCTTAGTGGGGGATGCCCTTTTCTCTACCCTGCAACCTCTCTCCCACAGAAGAGACGTTGCGAGCCTATCCTTGTTTTATCGTTATTTCCATGGCAGGTGCTCGTCTGAACTCCAATCTCTGGTCCCCCCTCGCCAATCTTTCACGAAAAACACCCGTCTAGCTGAATCTAGCTGAATGAAAAATTTCCCCCACTCTTTATCTGTGCCTAAATCAAAACGCGGATTCCATGAACAGAGCTTCTTTCTTAGAACTGAACGCCTGTGGAACTCTGTTCCGTCTGCCTGCTTCCCACCGGACTACAACTTGGATGTCTTCAAGTCGAATGTTAACAAATTCCTAATGAACCGCCCCCTTAAGTAAACACTTCATGAAATCTCCACACTAACGTAATGTACTTGCAATAATCCTTATCCCTGAGTGGCTTCCGGGCCTTGATAAGTGGTGATCACTGTGTAAAAAAAAAATGTAACGTTGCCAAAAATGTAACGTTGCCTGTAACAAAAATGTAACGTTGCCTGAAACTCATTGTAGTCTCAGTCGCAAAGTAGACACAGAATAGAAAAGAACTTCAACTCACTTTTTCTTTGTAACAACGACATTTATTTGCACATTATTATGCTCCGACGTCACCCACATGATCGATTTTAAGAGCGTCATTCACGCCTCTCATACGATCTCGAACGTTCTTCCCGTCTCTAAAGTGATCTTTTAAAAAGGTTTTCACATGCAGTTGCATATAGCCATCCGCGCTCTGTTACAGAAAGATAACAAAATCGTCGTTATAGCCGTCTGTGAAGCATGAAAAACAAAATTGAAAACAAAAGTTGTCATTTCATTGGTGAAAGAATGAGGAATGCGTATCAGCAAGAGATCCATTTCACAGGAAGGTTTCATAAGAAATAACTTGGATGACGGGGGGGGGACTGTTGCAATTGGTTTAACCTGAGTTTCTTTGTTAATAAAAAGAAATAAAGACGGAAGAGCTATAACACGAGGGGGAAAGAGAGAGAGATAGAGAGAGAGAGAGAGAGAGAGAGAGAGAGAGAGAGAGAGAAGAATTAAAGAGAGATACAGATTAAGAGAGAAAAAGAAGGAAAAGAGATCCGAGGAAGAGATGCTAGTCTCCAAACGACAGATAAGGAAACTGACATTTCGATAAAACCATTGGTTTAGAAGATAGAAAAGACTTGCCTTTGGCCCCGAACGGAGCAGATCACCTTTTGGGGTGACTGACTGCCCAGGGCTGAAATCCCTGAAAGAGTTAAGTGGAAAAGCTTCTTCTTCCTCCTCTGATCGAGATGCTGTCTGAAAGAATTCAAGATAAAAATACTGCATCTTGAAACAGTTCATGTTGACTGAGTCCAGAAAAACACGAGTAGTTTAACTTTTATTTGCACGATTGTATGTGAAAATATCTTATTCAATAATTATTTTCGTTTATAAGAAAGTGATCGAAGTTTTTATCGATTATTGATTTCTTCAATTGTGGAGAATAACCCAGTTAATTTCAGATTTACCCTGAAATCTGACACCTGAACTGAAACCGCGAGAGGCCCATGTCTGCTGATCAGTGCACTTGTGAGAGAAGAACTCAAACCTGACAACTGAAAACGAACGACCAGCGTGTTAAAGATATCGCAACCCGGACTTAGGGTCGTGCAGGTTTTGTATGCTCTAAGAAACAAATCGGTGATTCCAGTTAGTGTTTGGTTACATTTTGAAGTGTCCATCGCTAGATGAAGATAAAAGTGTAACTACTGGGACCCTGTGCCGATGGCGACAGCACAATTCTCCTGGCTTGGTTACACTAATTGGCCCTGTGACGTAGGGTTTTGCGACTCCCATCCAGACGTGGTTTCATAATTATGTTTCTGAAGTTTAGAGGTTATTCGTATTATTTGTATCCTTCGGATAACCGTTTTCATCTTAAGTGTCATTTTCACAACGTTTTGGTCGATGTAACCTTCGACCTTCTTCAGGTGTATCTTGTTGAATTCGGAAATCTTTCTGACGAATCCAAGAATCTGCACGGAACTTCGAACGAGATCTTTTATTAAATTCAAGAGGGAGCATGCTTTCGTTCTGTAAGTCATGACTGGATAAAATTTTAATTTCCGTATGCCGCACTGAGGATTGAACCATCAACTTTTAAAAGATTGTCACTTTTGCAACTGAATTTTCCCGAGTAATCTAACTACTGCGTCACGAATCCTTGTTAAAGGAAAGGGATATTTTTTAGTAACACCAGATGTAACCGTACATTTGTATAGATGTGAGAAGTTTTGTAGTTCGGTTTAGGGAGACCATTTTTTTTCAGCACACTTAGCAGTATCCTCATTTATTTATTCCAATTCACGTTACCTGTGAATGTTAGGATGAGGTGTTCGAACGTTAGACTCGAGAATGGCGCAGTTAAGCATGGTAATCAATAGGCATATCATTCATGTCCGGGAACGAACACGTTGTAATCTCAGTCGTAAAGCAGACAAAGAATAGCAAATAACTTCAACTCATTTTTTGTTGTACAACGACATCTATTTCTTCATTCTTTCGTTACCGCTTTGAGGTCCCTCCCGTGATCGTGTTCTAGAGCGTTCTTCACGCCTTCAACATGATCTTACAAGATCTTCCTTTTAACGTCTTTATTTCCCCAACGGTAACATCATTTCACAAGCATTTACATATGCGTTATGTTACACATGGAAGGAACAAAACCCATATATTTTTCACGCAATTAAATCTTTGTAGCTATCGAGTAAAAATGTTAAAAGTTCAGGTCATAAGTCCAATCCAATCACTGCTAAAAAGAAAATGCATTTTTCAAATTTAATTTACTTACATTTTAAAAGATAATTACAATTTATTCAACAACAATGGGTCATAGTTAATTTCTTAATGTTGCATGTTGAAGGCGACAGCTCCTGGTGTTTAGTTAGAAACGAAATAATTAGGATCGAATATAATTATCACAGGAAAATTCTGAAATTGAGCGCAGTTCCAGGAATGCAGTGGAATTATCCATTTTAGTAAGGAAAGCAAATTAGAATAACATATACAACAATGTTTAGGTCAGAGCAAAAATAATACAACAATGGAAGTAAAGAAAGTCAACAGAGAAAGCCTGGACTTATATTGCCAGGATACGTGTTGGAAGCATGTGTATGGAATTCACATGTCTGGCTGCGTGCTGACGTCACAAAGAAATATAGAATCACTATATACAGTTAAGTTAGACTGGAGTCGGTCGAAGACAGTTCGACTCAGACAATCAGTTAGAGAGTCCGAGTGAGTCCAGTAGTGCGGAGCAGGGAGACTAACAGAAACTCCTTAGAAACAGAAGGGAAGAAAAAAACGACAATGTAGCAGCGTTAACAGGCATCGAATTCCAATCACCAGCTGAATGAATGTCTTTTATTTATTATGGAAACCTTTTGTATTCGTTTGTCATCAACCGCTAGGTAATGTGTTTTTGTTTTATTGTCTTGTATAATGAGCTTTGTATGTAAACCCTTTCCAAAGGTTGACTGTTTCCCCTTCTTCGATAATGCATCTCTCACCTTGTTTAAATGGCTTCTATTAAACACCTATCTCTCAGCTTCATTGTCTACCGCTTCTCTTATTAATGTAAACTCACCAAGTAATTGAGTCGCATCATCTCTGTGTATCTCGTTATATTATATATCATCTGTTCTGACCCCCTCCCCACATACAAGGCAGCAGATTGCGATTTGGTGACCGTAGACCACAGGTGTCGCAAAGAAATCTGAGTTACCACGCACAAAAAAGTTTTAAAAAAAGACACAACGTGAAAAATAAAGGGCCCAGTATAGCATAAAAAATGCTGTTATTATAACTTGTGGTTTTAAAAACGATCGGCGAAATCATTGGCGTCCAAAACATTTAACAAAGGAAATATTGCATAAAGCAATCGTCATATTTAGGGATTCAGTATGCAGAGTAGAATTAAGCGTAGGGAAGGGGCTTATTTAGTTATGGGTAATGTTTTTCAGTGTCTCTGTTTAGTTTTAAGAATTCAAGCTAGGAAAACCGAGTGACTCGGTATGATACAAGGCATCTTGCATGATTAGAAGCCGACCACTAAAAGTTTAAGTAAATGAGCTTTACTGTATGTCACAAGAGAAGTAAAATAGCGTAGAAAATTAGGCAAATCTCTAATTAGTAGTAACACCTACTGGAAAGAAAGAGACAATGAGTTGTCGAGTTTGGTGACAAGGCAAATGGGGCCTCTTTTGTTACAGCATAAGGGTGACTGGATTAAGCAGCTGATAATGATCAGAGGAGGTTGTACGTTACACTCACAAAGGACATATGCTAGGAAGACCGGGTGTTTGAATAAAATTAGGAGTGTCAGTTGGTTAAGGGCTGATCAAAAAAAAAAAAAAGATGAGATATTATATTACATATAATCTGTTCTGATCTCCCTACAATGCAACATCAATTAGAGAAGCATTTTTGTCATAAAAATGATCAACAAAAATGAAGGCAAAGGATGCAGAGAACAAAAAATATCCACTTGCGAAAGCAGACATTGGTAGTATTAATCCAATCGGAGAATCTTGAAAGTTTAAAAAATTGATAAAAAGAAATGATAGTAAAATCCAGTCAGGATCAGCAGCGGCCCTCCCGTATGAAGACGAAAAGCTATAACTGAAAAATTCAAGTGGATTCCGTATATTTTATGTAGCAGTTCTGGTACGTGATTGGTTTATTTTCATCGGCTGTGTCTATAAATATAATCTTCGAAATCTTTGTGGTCATACGCAGTAAATGATGGCAAATTATATCGCAACCTTGTTAATAAAAATGACTCTTTTCAAAAGCAATATTCAAATATCACCATTTCCATTGTAAGTCCTATGGGCTTCGTCGAGATCAAGATAAAGGTGTCTCATCGCATACTAGCAATAAAGAAGTGCATTAAAGCCAAGTTAATTCACGATGCGCATTGATCTGACGCATTATTAATCGATCAAAGTCAATCACGCCATTTGTTTCCAATGCGATCGGTTAGAAGAGAAAACTTATTTTCATTGATCGCTCCTTAACAAGATGTTTAACGAATATTTATTAATGCACGTAGAGTCGTGTTTGTTGATTCCTTCTACGCACATTTATTTCAAGTGCGCTCTTCATTGTGAAGGTTTTAATGGCGATAAGAGGAGTACATCGTAAGATTTTATTAAAGACAAAAATAACAAAAAATATGAGTTTATGTTGATTTTTTTATTAAATAAAAGAATACAGAATAAATCCAGTGTTTTGGAGAAGTCGGTTTAAATCTCATCGTAAGAGGATTTATGCTTTAATCGACGAAACGTATAACGGCAACCATCCTAAAAAAGAAAGGAAAACGAACAAATTAAACAGTTAAAAGGAAAACGAACGATTTACACATTAAGAATGATGTCATTAGCTTCCTCTTAAAATTATAACGTAGCCGTTACAAACAAACAAACAAACAAACGAAATAAAATAAATAAACAAAAATCCGGGTCGGCATTTATTTTTAAACAAAAGCATTTATTACCGTAACGTCGCGACACCATTTAAAAATCTCTCGCTGCAACATGTCTATCAAACCTGATAAGGTTTCTCATTCTTCTGACCCCACGCTAGCCACAGCCGGCCCATTCTCTCATCTATTTTACACGTCCGCCTCCTTCGGCGTCAGCCTTTTCTGCCGACCAAGTGGTGTCCTTTTTTTTTTCGTTTTCTTCAGCGCACTTCTTAATTTGCATGCGCATTTAAACTTTGCTCCTGCTGCTAATACAATCGCTTACCATCTATCTGATAGCTGCTGCTGATATTTTTCTCACACGTTCATACACGTTCTATTACACAATAACACGGTCATGAAAATTAATCGTTCTGCCCTTTTTTGCTTCTTAGAGTGAAACCCCAAATTTGGCCAAAGTGCAGAATTTCTCCCGGTAAAGACTGGGGGCGGTATGAGGACTTAACATTTAAAGAGAAAATAGAAAGTACTTCCACTAAAGATGGATGCGATTGTAATGGTGTTGCTCCAATGATGAAATATAGGATTTTATTATAACGACTAAATGTGTCTAAAATGGCGTTCTTAAGTTACATAAGATAGTCTAAACATAATAAATTTGTATATGGCATCTGTTATTGCAAACATACGGTACTTTGGTCTAGAAAGGAATTTCTGCAATCTTTTATTACACATGGAGATATATAAACACACACACACACACATATATATATATCGTTAGATTCAGCCACTCTGATGAGTCATAGACGACGAAACACGTGTCAGTGGATAATTATATTTTAAAAATAATATATATATACCGCTCCCCATGGGGGGTATCAAATTAGTTCAAGGGGAAATTATTCCCAACTCGAATTTAGGTAAAAATGCACTTTCGTAAATAATTGAATTAATTCAAGACGTATCGCAAAAACAAAAACAAATAACACACACACGCGCGCACACACGCACACACACATACACCCACACACACACACATATATATATATATATATATGTGTGTGTGTGTGTGTGTATGTGTGTGTGTGTGTGTTTTGAAGCAGCGGTCTAAATCGTTGAATACTACAGAGTATACTAAGGTTATCGACGTACACTTTCACCAAAATCCAACTTATAACAAGCTCTGATTTGAGCGTATTTTTCTGGCTTTATCCTGACGCTGCCACTATAAAGTTTTAAAAGCATTTCAGACACTACAATATTCTCGACTGACTCAATATCAAATACTCTTTTGGCTTTAATATTAGATCGCCCATTAGTATGTTCACATACCCCGATTAAAGATGGAAGTCCGCACCAAAATGTCTGATTTGGAATTCGTTCACAGCCGGTCTTTTTCCTTAGGAAACTGTTCACCACGCAACCAATTGCGAAATAAACAATTATTATCACTAGCAATCTGAAAAAAAAAATGTAAATTAAAAAGAATGCAAATTGAAATTTCGCACAAAAACTTTAAAAACATAACACACACAAAAAAAACAAAACGTAAGTGAACAATGTTAGGTGGAAATCAATTTTTATGACAAATTTTATCTTAACATGTATTTCAAGGGAGGTAACTCTTATTTATGAAGTACTAGAAGGGAGACACGATGTTGTCCGGTATTGAATAAGGATCAAGAAATGTTCTACCTTCCTATAATTTTATTGTCAAGAAAACTGGTACAATCGTCCATTTTTTAATCAGTCTATCGGGATTAAGCTTTACATGCCGTCCTGTAGTGACTTAATCCACTACACTATAGTCAACATTGCACTGTAGAGAATCTACTGTTAATGTTATAAAATTATTTGTAAACAATTGCTCACTTAAAATGCAGAAGTCAAAAATCATGGTTCCATTATGCTGTAAACAGAAACATTCATTTCGAGCGTACCCCTGTCTTATCAAAGAACAAGCTGTTGATCTTTTTAAATTATTCTTTACATTATAACTTGAATTAAAGTTGATCTTTTTAAATTATTCTTTACATTATAACTTGAATTAAAGTTGATCTTTTTATATTATTCTTTACACTATAACTTGAATTAAAGTTGATCTTAGTAAATTATTCTTTACACTATAACTTGAATTAAAGTTGATCTTTTTAAATTATTCTTTACATTATAACTTGAATAAAAGTTGATCTTTTTATATTATTCTTTACATTATAACTTGAATTAAAGTTGATCGTTTTAAATTATTCTTTACACTATAACTTGAATTAAAGTTGATCGTTTTAAATTATTCTTTACATTATAACTTGAATTAAAGTTGATCTTTTTATATTATTCTTTACATTATAACTTGAATTAAAGTTGATCGTTTTAAATTATTCTTTACATTATAACTTGAATTAAAGTTGATCGTTTTAAATTATTCTTTACACTATAACTTGAATTAAAGTTGATCTTTTTAAATTATTCTTTACATTATAACTTGAATTAAAGTTGATCTTTTTATATTATTCTTTACATTATAACTTGAATTAAAGTTGATCTTTTTAAATTATTCTTTACACTATAACTTGAATTAAAGTTGATCTTTTTATATTATTCTTTACATTATAACTTGAATTAAAGTTGATCTTTTTAAATTATTCTTTACATTATAACTTGAATTAAAGTTGATCTTTTTATATTATTCTTTACACTATAACTTGAATTAAAGTTGATCTTTTTAAATTATTCTTTACATTATAACTTGAATTAAAGTTGATCTTTTTATATTATTCTTTACATTATAACTTGAATTAAAGTTGATCTTTTTAAATTATTCTTTACATTATAACTTGAATTAAAGTTGATCTTTTTAAATTATTCTTTACATTATAACTTGAATTAAAGTTGATCTTTTTATATTATTCTTTACATTATAACTTGAATTAAAGTTGATCTTTTTAAATTATTCTTTACACTATAACTTGAATTAAAGTTGATCTTTTTAAATTATTCTTTACATTATAACTTGAATTAAAGTTGATCTTTTTAAATTATTCTTTACATTATAACTTGAATTAAAGTTGATCTTTTTATATTATTCTTTACACTATAACTTGAATTAAAGTTGATCTTTTTAAATTATTCTTTACATTATAACTTGAATTAAAGTTGATCTTTTTAAATTATTCTTTACATTATAACTTGAATTAAAGTTGATCTTAGTAAATTATTCTTTACATTATAACTTGAATTAAAGTTGATCTTTTTAAATTATTCTTTACATTATAACTTGAATTAAAGTTGATCTTTTTAAATTATTCTTTACATTATAACTTGAATTAAAGTTGATCTTTTTATATTATTCTTTACACTATAACTTGAATTAAAGTTGATCTTAGTAAATTATTCTTTACACAATAACTTGAATTAAAGTTGATCTTTTTAAATTATTCTTTACATTATAACTTGAATTAAAGTTGATCTTTTTATATTATTCTTTACATTATAACTTGAATTAAAGTTGATCGTTTTAAATTATTCTTTACACTATAACTTGAATTAAAGTTGATCGTTTTAAATTATTCTTTACATTATAACTTGAATTAAAGTTGATCTTTTTATATTATTCTTTACATTATAACTTGAATTAAAGTTGATCTTTTTAAATTATTCTTTACACTATAACTTGAATTAAAGTTGATCGTTTTAAATTATTCTTTACACTATAACTTGAATTAAAGTTGATCGTTTTAAATTATTCTTTACATTATAACTTGAATTAAAGTTGATCTTTTTATATTATTCTTTACATTATAACTTGAATTAAAGTTGATCTTAGTAAATTATTCTTTACACTATAACTTGAATTAAAGTTGATCGTTTTAAATTATTCTTTACATTATAACTTGAATTAAAGTTGATCTTTTTAAATTATTCTTTACACTATAACTTGAATTAAAGTTGATCTTTTTAAATTATTCTTTACATTATAACTTGAATTAAAGTTGATCTTAGTAAATTATTCTTTACACTATAACTTGAATTAAAGTTGATCTTTTTAAATTATTCTTTACACTATAACTTGAATTAAAGTTGATCGTTTTAAATTATTCTTTACATTATAACTTGAATTAAAGTTGATCTTTTTATATTATTCTTTACATTATAACTTGAATTAAAGTTGATCTTAGTAAATTATTCTTTACACTATAACTTGAATTAAAGTTGATCGTTTTAAATTATTCTTTACATTATAACTTGAATTAAAGTTGATCTTTTTAAATTATTCTTTACACTATAACTTGAATTAAAGTTGATCGTTTTAAATTATTCTTTACATTATAACTTGAATTAAAGTTGATCTTTTTAAATTATTCTTTACACTATAACTTGAATTAAAGTTGATCGTTTTAAATTATTCTTTACATTATAACTTGAATTAAAGTTGATCTTTTTAAATTATTCTTTACATTATAACTTGAATTAAAGTTGATCTTTTTAAATTATTCTTTACATTATAACTTGAATTAAAGTTGATCTTTTTAAATTATTCTTTACACTATAACTTGAATTAAAGTTGATCGTTTTAAATTATTCTTTACATTATAACTTGAATTAAAGTTGATCTTTTTAAATTATTCTTTACACTATAACTTGAATTAAAGTTGATCGTTTTAAATTATTCTTTACATTATAACTTGAATTAAAGTTGATCTTTTTAAATTATTCTTTACATTATAACTTGAATTAAAGTTGATCGTTTTAAATTATTCTTTACACTATAACTTGAATTAAAGTTGATCTTTTTAAATTATTCTTTACACTATAACTTGAATTAAAGTTGATCGTTTTAAATTATTCTTTACATTATAACTTGAATTAAAGTTGATCTTTTTATATTATTCTTTACATTATAACTTGAATTAAAGTTGATCGTTTTAAATTATTCTTTACATTATAACTTGAATTAAAGTTGATCGTTTTAAATTATTCTTTACACTATAACTTGAATTAAAGTTGATCTTTTTAAATTATTCTTTACATTATAACTTGAATTAAAGTTGATCTTTTTATATTATTCTTTACATTATAACTTGAATTAAAGTTGATCTTTTTAAATTATTCTTTACACTATAACTTGAATTAAAGTTGATCTTTTTATATTATTCTTTACATTATAACTTGAATTAAAGTTGATCTTTTTAAATTATTCTTTACATTATAACTTGAATTAAAGTTGATCTTTTTATATTATTCTTTACACTATAACTTGAATTAAAGTTGATCTTTTTAAATTATTCTTTACATTATAACTTGAATTAAAGTTGATCTTTTTATATTATTCTTTACATTATAACTTGAATTAAAGTTGATTTTTTAAAATTATTCTTTACATTATAACTTGAATTAAAGTTGATCTTTTTAAATTATTCTTTACATTATAACTTGAATTAAAGTTGATCTTTTTATATTATTCTTTACATTATAACTTGAATTAAAGTTGATCTTTTTAAATTATTCTTTACACTATAACTTGAATTAAAGTTGATCTTTTTAAATTATTCTTTACATTATAACTTGAATTAAAGTTGATCGTTTTAAATTATTCTTTACATTATAACTTGAATTAAAGTTGATCTTTTTATATTATTCTTTACACTATAACTTGAATTAAAGTTGATCTTTTTAAATTATTCTTTACATTATAACTTGAATTAAAGTTGATCTTTTTAAATTATTCTTTACATTATAACTTGAATTAAAGTTGATCTTAGTAAATTATTCTTTACATTATAACTTGAATTAAAGTTGATCTTTTTAAATTATTCTTTACATTATAACTTGAATTAAAGTTGATCTTTTTATATTATTCTTTACACTATAACTTGAATTAAAGTTGATCTTTTTAAATTATTCTTTACATTATAACTTGAATTAAAGTTGATCTTTTTAAATTATTCTTTACACTATAACTTGAATTAAAGTTGATCTTTTTATATTATTCTTTACACTATAACTTGAATTAAAGTTGATCTTTTTAAATTATTCTTTACATTATAACTTGAATTAAAGTTGATCTTTTTATATTATTCTTTACATTATAACTTGAATTAAAGTTGATCTTTTTAAATTATTCTTTACATTATAACTTGAATTAAAGTTGATCTTTTTATATTATTCTTTACACTATAACTTGAATTAAAGTTGATCTTTTTAAATTATTCTTTACATTATAACTTGAATTAAAGTTGATCTTTTTATATTATTCTTTACATTATAACTTGAATTAAAGTTGATTTTTTTAAATTATTCTTTACATTATAACTTGAATTAAAGTTGATCTTTTTAAATTATTCTTTACATTATAACTTGAATTAAAGTTGATCTTTTTATATTATTCTTTACATTATAACTTGAATTAAAGTTGATCTTTTTAAATTATTCTTTACACTATAACTTGAATTAAAGTTGATCTTTTTAAATTATTCTTTACATTATAACTTGAATTAAAGTTGATCTTTTTAAATTATTCTTTACATTATAACTGTAATTAAAGTTGATCTTTTTAAATTATTCTTTACATTATAACTTGAATTAAAGTTGATCTTAGTAAATTATTCTTTACATTATAACTTGAATTAAAGTTGATCTTTTTAAATTATTCTTTACATTATAACTTGAATTAAAGTTGATCTTTTTATATTATTCTTTACACTATAACTTGAATTAAAGTTGATCTTTTTAAATTATTCTTTACATTATAACTTGAATTAAAGTTGATCTTTTTAAATTATTCTTTACACTATAACTTGAATTAAAGTTGATCTTTTTATATTATTCTTTACACTATAACTTGAATTAAAGTTGATCTTTTTAAATTATTCTTTACATTATAACTTGAATTAAAGTTGATCTTAGTAAATTATTCTTTACATTATAACTTGAATTAAAGTTGATCTTTTTAAATTATTCTTTACATTATAACTTGAATTAAAGTTGATCTTTTTATATTATTCTTTACACTATAACTTGAATTAAAGTTGATCTTTTTAAATTATTCTTTACATTATAACTTGAATTAAAGTTGATCTTTTTAAATTATTCTTTACATTATAACTTGAATTAAAGTTGATCTTTTTAAATTATTTTTTACACTATAACTTGAATTAAAGTTGATCGTTTTAAATTATTCTTTACATTATAACTTGAATTAAAGTTGATCTTAGTAAATTATTCTTTACATTATAACTTGAATTAAAGTTGATCTTTTTAAATTATTCTTTACATTATAACTTGAATTAAAGTTGATCTTTTTATATTATTCTTTACACTATAACTTGAATTAAAGTTGATCTTTTTAAATTATTCTTTACATTATAACTTGAATTAAAGTTGATTGTTTTAAATTATTCTTTACATTATAACTTGAATTAAAGTTGATCTTTTTAAATTATTCTTTACATTATAACTTGAATTAAAGTTGATTTTATTAAATTATTCTTTACATTATAACTTGAATTAAAGTTAAACGTGCGAAAGTCAAGTATCATGGTTCAACTTTGCTCTAAAAAGAAACATCTATTTCGAACTCGCTCCTGTCTTATAAAAGAATTTACGGTTGATTTTATAGACTGGGTCTTTCTGTTTGTGTATTTTCAAAAATTCTCAAATGCACTACTTATCTTAGGTTGTATAAACGTGCTAACCTGAGTAAAATCGAACTTCTTTCTTTAATCAGATGTTTTCCATGATCGATTTTCGATATTTTTCAAATAAAAAACCTACGTAAGAACACTCCAGACATATGAAATACATTCCTGTGAAATGAAAAAAATCGGCCCAATTGTTTCCGAGTCAATGGGGACTTTCACACAAAGTTCATTCTATATAATAATTGAGATTAACGATAAAAACTTACACAGAATAATGTCAAGCATCCTGGAACCCATTAGTTAGACATGCAAATTGATAAATGATATTAAAATTAGACTGAATTTGTTTTCTTTAATGGAATTCTAACATCTGTGGATCCATTAATGCCAAAGAAAAATGGTTTAATTGGTTTTGTTTTCAAAGTATGAGTTTTTAATTTTGTTTCATTCGTTATATTGTGTTGAGAATGCTTATCTTTTACTTACGTTCACCCCAAACAAGACATCTCACCACTCGGATGTAAGAGGTTACTATTTAGGATCATGTTTAGGGATTATGAGCAAGATGTTGGTTTGCATACATTTACACCTGCATGTCAGTACATTAAGGGAAGCAGATAACAGGAAAGGAATTCCGAAATATAGCTGTGTGAAGGAAAACAAAAAAAAAAACTTTTTGCGTACAATCACTACAGTCAGATAAGCAAGTTGCACGAAGGGGATTCCAACGTCTAGCTGTCGGAAAGAGAAAACTAGAGAAGAAGGCCTTCTACAGTGAAGAGTGTAATTTTGTTGCTTTAAGAAATGGTTTCTAGCCTGATATCTTTGAGAAAGTTCCTGAAGTTCCTGCCTGGTAATATTTTTTTGAGTTTGTCATATTTTGTGTTTGACTGTAAGGCAATTTTACATGTTTGGCATTTCGGAAGTCTTCACCTTTTAGATATTATGAATGAGTAATATATGCGGTGATTTCAATAAATTTCGAGACGTTTTCTTGTACAAGCATTTAAAATTGCCGCAGACTCTTATGAATTCAGTATGTTATTGCTATATATCTTATGAGATGACTGACCATTTTTTATGATTTCAGGTTCAAATAAACAGCTACAGCAGAAATTCAAAATACACCCTACTTAGGCCTGCTTGTCATAGCCAGTGAAATTTAAACATGCAATCTGAACGTTTAATATGCAATAGATTTTGTTTTTACTTGGAGAAAAATGCCATAAAAACTATGGAATCCTTTAAACTGCTTTGGAACAATCTTGCATGGATTGAGCATCAGGTTTTTGAGTGGCATAGGATTCAAAGAAGACAGGGAGTGTGAAAGATTATGAAAGGTGTGAAAGGAGGAAGGAAGTCAGAATTGATTGGCCAAATAGAGAATTTCATGGATAAGGACCGTTGTGAGTTTATAGAGACAAGTGCATAGTTTGATGTTAGTGTGGGAACTGTGAACACAAATCATTCGCAAGGAACTGAATATTAAGAAAATTTCAGTGAAGTTTGTCCCAAAGGTGCTCAGAGAAAATCAGACTATTTGACCAAGATAGGCAACAAAACAGTTCCGAACCCTCCCTAGTCTAGTCCTTGCTCCCTGTGACTTTCGCTTATTCCCTAAGTTCCAAGAAAATCTTAGAGGCTGTCGTTATGAGACAATTGAGGAAATGAAAGAGGTTGTGATACGAGTATTTGACAGATTCACGCAAGAAGATTTCCATGGGCTTTCACGAAGTTATTGGAACGGTATAAGTGCATTGCAACCAGAGGAGATTACTTCGAAGGCGAAGGTCTTTCATGTGTGTGCTGTCAATAAAAATGTCCATACGAAAAAAAAGTCTGGAAACTGATTTAAGGAACCTCGTATATATATATATATATATATATATATATATATATATATATATATATATATATATATATATATATATATTCTTTTTTTGCGATCTTAATGGATAATTTTTCAATTTGCCGAGCGGTCTTTTTGATTTCGGTAGGTAAAAAAATTATAAATACGCCAAGCCTCGAAGAAAAGAAAAAAGAAAACGAAAACAGCAACACTCGCTCCCGATGATAATCGGATGCACCGACAGAAAGCCCTTGAGAAGAATATGGCCGAACAACAACCGTTGGGCGCAATTCTATATAAGCTACCTACCGAAATTAAAAGACCGCACGGCAAATTGAAAAAATATGAATTAAGATCGGAAAAAGAATATTATCATTGTGTTCAATGAGATGTGTTTGAATAATGACTTGCTGCCAATATATATATATATATATATATATATATATATATATATATATATATATATATATATATGTGTGTGTGTGTGTGTGTGTGTGTGTGTGTGTGTTTCACATTCTCATTCTATATCTTATCTTCGGATGCTCAGCAGTTCTATGACTTCTAATTTGATCTCGGGTTAGTGCTTGTACAGTTTGTCCCATGCTTTTTGCTATTTTTTTCCTTATATGGATTGATTTACGTTTTGTAATCTGTTTGTGTGAGAGAAAGTTCTTTCATCGCCAATTTGGTTACCACCTTTGGAACCTGGAAACTATGGCACTAACTCTAGGCGGATTTTACGGCTTCCTCCGAATTAGGAAGTTCTACGAGAATATGATATTCACGAACGGCCTTCGGTCGCATGTATATCCCCCTTAGGTGAGATAATGTTGTAGTGGACTGGTGGATATGTTATATATAAATCCAGTCGTTAGGAAAAATAGGAGAAATGAATGGAATTGAAAAGGAAAAATGAATTGCTTTGAGGAAGAAACGAACAACGCGTTTATTTGAATTAAACGAACTAGAATTTATTTCGTGAAGAAAAACATGAAAGAAAAGGGTACAGCACGCGTTTAGTTTGGCGTGCGTCTCTCGTTGTTTACTGGTGAGAAGGAAAGTCCATTGTTGTAGAGAGAGAAAGAGAGAAAGTCAATCCAGTTTGGTGTGCGTCTCTCGCTGTTAGCTGGTGAGAAGGAAAGTCTATTATAGTATATATAGAGAGAAAATGAGAAAAAGTCAATCCAGACCATGGAGATAGAAAACGTGTTAGGTGTACGTACTGTCTGTTAACTCTTGCCCCCACACATACAGTAACAGGGGACGTGACGTGCGCGGGCGCGCGCGCCCCGAAAGGGGCGAATGGTTCGTAGACCACTCAGCTCGGAAGGCGAGTTGAAAAAGGAGGAAGCAGCTTATTGCTCTTGCTTTTATAGTTGTTTCCGGTGGTCTTTTGCGCATGTGTGGATTTCCTTCAAAGGGGAAGTGACGTTGCCCATGTGTGCGTACGTGTGCGCGTATGTGTGCGTACATGTGTGTACGTTAGCGTTTGTGTGTATGCACGTGAATGTGGGTGTATGTACATGAACGTGAAGACATCTACGTGTGTGTACGTGTGCGCACGTATGTTTGTGTGCGCGTATGTATATAACAAGAAATGTGATTTGAAATGCGAACGCGTGTTTTTGTGTGAGACTTGGAAAGGCTCCCACAATGTAAAGGTTTTGCAACTCTTGTAGGGAGGTATCGCCCTCCTTCTACATACAGCGTCTAGTATTCTCAAATTGGTCACCTATGTAGGCGCAGTGTTGCTTAACTTCAGTGATCTAACGATAACCAATGTGTCAACGTTATTATACCGTATTTTGGCCCTTTTGCAAGAGTGTTAGCTTTTTGGCTGTCCTTGCTAACAACATGATTAGCTGTCCATGTGTCCATGCTTAGAATTAGAAGTTGTCCAATGAAAAATAATTAACTTTAGAAATCAACTGAAATATTTTCATGAAAAAGAGAAATATTTCTTTTGTGTTTGATTTAATATTTCATACACAGGCTAAGATAATGCACTTATTGATTAATTACCTAACGAGTTAAATAATAATACAATTGATAGTATTTTTTACAGACAAGATAATAAAAAGGGATGATAAATAATTATTACAACCTAAATGTATATACAAAAAAACAAACAAAAAACGGTGAAAGTTTTTTTCATAGTACTGTTCCGTTTGCGATTTATTTTAAAATAGATTGAAACAAAAGGTTTTCATTTCTTGCAGTTGTGTTTGGTGCGAGACTATGAACATCAATTCCAGTCAATACAATCCCGGGCAGTATGGGACGTTTAAAGTTACTTTTTAACCGTATTGTACATTCGTATTGAATAGAGTCCATAAATATTAGTCTTGATTTTAAACTATTAGTGCTATATTTAATACTATATTTAGTGATGCTGATGTGGTATATCTAATTTTCAAAAACAAAAACAAAAAATAAATAAATCTTACTATTTTCTTCTAGCTGGGATGCGTGTCCTACTGTTATATAGGTGTTTCATTATTATTATTATTATTATTATTATTATTATTATTATTATTGTTATTATTATTATTGTTATTATGGTTCGTTGTTAGGAAGTCTTAATAAAAGTGAGTCTTAGAGAGTCTTATTAAGAGAGATGTTGCGTTCTGTGTTCGTGTTATGAAGAGATTCATATATATATATATAAAATGTTCATACTTAGAAGTGTAGTAGAAGCTCTTAGAGTGAGGAGACAGTCTTGAGACAGTCTTAGTGTTCACATTGTAGATATGAGATGTAGAGACATTGTGTATGTGAAGACATTTTAAAACACAAGACTCACTTTTATTAAGACTTCCTAACAACGAACCATAATAATGACAATTTCACTTTACCTTTTGGTAGAATTACAACACAAAGACGACGTTTATAAAAACACATGATGATACGTTTATTTCTTCTTCGACCGGTCGGTGGTTTTCTTAGTCAGGAATTCAAAGTTTTACATTCTATGTTTCAAAGGTGACCGTCTCGCTTCCAGACGTTCGACTGTCCATCTCTGGACTCCAGACTGTCGTCTGTCGTCCTCAGACTCTCTCTGCTTAACTCTAAAGTCTCTAACTATATCGAGAACTTCCCATTTTCCATGACGTCATACACATGTTAAAACATGTCTTCTTTCACGTGTTCTGGAAATGCGTGTCCAAAACATTTTCCTTTGTTTACAAAAGGAATTTTAACCTATATTTCCAGTAACCTATATTTCCAATATGTTAAAAACATGTTTATTAAATTATCCTATAGTTGCATTCCTCAATTCAATTTCATAACAGAATTGACAAATGCACATTCCTTTTCTTAAAACTATTTTATCTCTAAGCTAAACAATGGTTTGTTTTTACATTCCATTTTCTAATTCTCTCTCGTAATCTATTTCTAAACCTAAATTACGAGGTTCGAATTTCGTCTATTCTATTTCATTTTTACATTTAACTAATTCCCTATTTTTATACTTACATGAAAAGGGGACAGCCCTTATCATGTAACACTACCGGATGTACCAACATTCACCTACTATCAACTGAGAGATCATTTTAAAGATTCTAATCATCGCTTTCAATGAAAATGTTTGTATCCCTCTTGCACTTTGATCACCGGGTATATTTGCCAAGTAATTTTTGAAATTCTTTTTCATGAGTCCGGTTGTGTCTATAATTACCGGGATGATAAAGATTCCAGATTCTTTCCATCTCGTAAATAAAGCTTTTCTCAAGGAGAATAGAAAGTGTTTCATGGGTTTATTTTCGGCAACCGCGTGACTTTCACTTCCGTATTTTCTCCTACACTCCTCAAATTCTATGAACGATGTTTTTGGCAAAAAAGGAAGAATTACTATTTTCTGGGTCAGAATCTATTCAATTTAATATTTATCATGGGAAAGTTTTTTTTTTTTTTAATTTTTTTACCTTGTAGTAGTTTTTTTTTTTTTAGCTCCGTACATTAAGTGGCTTCATGCATTGTCTGGAGTGATTTTCATAAAAATACACGGGACCTTTGTATTTCGTTATCTATTCGTTTTATTAATAGTGAACAACATGCCCGTTTGGCTGGGAACAAAGTGTAGTCTCTGTTTTAATACTACACTTCACCTTTTCTGTCTGAGACAATTTCTATTTTTGTTCCTATTCAGAATGCCCCTTTTTGGAGAGCTGGATTTTCCTCACATTAAAAACTAACTTTGTGTCTAACTCTGTCCCCGTGGGAAGGCTAATAAATAGGAACAACGTGCTCTTTTATATCATTTTCATATTTTATGATGAAAATACATTTATTATACTAAGACTGTAGAGATATGTATATCAGAATATTTACTCAAATAAAATCGCTTACGTTATCAGTATAACCGATCCTGTAGAGAGGGAGCTTTTCGGTTTGCAAGGTCCATGGTATCTGGCCATCTACAAGAGAAAGTTAGAAGAAATTCAATCTAATTTAATTTGCACGAATTTTCGCATCACTTGAGTCATCAATTTTTTATGTTTGTCATCTTTGAAAAAAATAAAAAATAAAAATTCACAAGAAAAATCTATCTATAATATAAATCTCACCTGTCTGTTTAAATGTATGTATGTATGTATTTATGTATGTATGTATGTATGTATGTATGTATGTATGTATGTATGTATGTATGCCTGCCTAAAACTTTCAACAGAGGTGACGGATTTTCACGAGATCGGTATCATTTTGAAGCTCAATATTTCGGACGACAAATATCGAAAAATTGGCTAAAAAATTTATTCCCTCACCCTCAACTGGGCACTTTTATACAGCGAAGGGTCGGTTTTCCGCCGATATTTGACATACATAGGCCTTGTTTTGTTTTATATTTAACTAGTAAAAGTACCCGTCATTGACTGGGTTCAAAAACAGCCCACAGAAAACGGACTCTGATTTATGAAAGTATGATAGGTTATGAAAAGAAAGGGTTGTAAATTTGGGTAGAATTTGGGGGTATCAAGACCAAAGCAAAATATGATGAAAGTAAAAATAAAATAGATAAACCCCATAATTGATTATACCATACCTGTTCACACTGAAACACTTATCACAATATTCTGTCGATCTATATTAAAAAACTTTGTTAAACTTTGTGAAATATTTCCATTCTATGGAGATCAGGTGCGAACGAACACCCCATAATTTTATTATACCATATGTCTTCAAACTGAAACATAATTATCAAAGAATACTTACGCAGATAGATATGAAAAGTCTTTATTGAAGAACGCAGACCCCACCATTTTAATAATACCATCCCTAAGTTAAAATATACTTATCAAAGTATTCTTATGTACATCTATATCAAAAACACATGTAAACGTTTTTTTTTTTAATTTAAAATTTTTTATTTCCATACTTTGTGGACCAGGCGCGAACGCAGACCCCACAATTTTAATAAACCATCGTTCTGTCAGATACAACATACCCATTCCTGTGTCTCGATACATCTTCTATCATTATATGTAATCAGTTTTTTTAAACTAGTCAACCATATAGGAGCCTATTCGTGACCACACACACATTCAGCTTTATATAATAGATTTTAAATACATAATTTTTGTTTCAGTTTTTATACTTAATTTTAAATACATAATCTTGTTTTGTGGTGTTTATATAATTTTTAATACAAAAAATTGTTTTTCTTTTATATGTAATTTTTTATACATAATTTTTATTGTATTTGTTATGTAATCTTAAATACATAATTTGTATTTTTGTATGTCATTTGTAATTTAAACAAAACAATTCTTGTATTTGTATTTTTATGCAATTTTACATGCAAAAGTCTTGTTTTGTTTTTCTATTTAGTTTTTAATACATAATTCTTGTTTCTGATTTTTGTATGTATTTTAAAATAGCTAATTATTGTTCTTGCTTTTATATCGAATTATAATTATGTATATTTTGTTTTTATTGTTATATGTAATTTTAAATACAAAATCTTTGTTTTTCTATTTTTAATAAAAATACATAATCTTTGATTTGACTTTTCATCTGTAATTTTACATATATAATCATTGTTTTGTGTTATATTTAATTTTCAACACATACATTTTGTTTTTGTTTTCATATGTATTCTTAAATAAATAAATCTTGAATTTTTGCAATTTTAAATACATAATTCTTGTTGTTGTTTTCTTACATATAATTTTAAATACATAGATTTTGTTTTTGTCTGATATGTAATTTTAAATACATAATTTTTATTTTTGTTTTCTTCATATGTAATTTTAAATACATAATTTTTATTTTTGTTTTTTTCATATTTAATTTTAAATAGATAATCGTTATTTTTGTTTATTCATATGTAATTTTAAGTACATAATTTTTATTTTTGTTTTTTTTTCATATTTAATTTTCAATACATAATCGTTATTTTTGTTTATTCATATGTAATTTTAAATACATAATTTTTATTTTTGTTTTTTTTTCTATGTAATTTTAAATACTTAATGCTTATTTTTGGTTTCTTCATATGTAATTTTAAATACTTAATTTTATTTTTGTTTTTTATATGTAATTTTGAATACTTAATTTTTATTTTTTTTCTATGTAATTTTAAATACATAATTTTTATTTTTGTTTTTTTATATTTAATTTTATATACAAAATTTTTTTCCTACGTAATTTTAAATACATAATTTTTATATTTGTTTATTCATATGTAATTTTAAATACATAATTTTATTTTTGTTTTTTTCTATGTAATTTTAAATATATAATTTTTATTTTTGCTTTTTTCATATTTAATTTTATATACAAAATGTTTTTCATACGTAATTTTAAATACATAATTTTTATTTTTGTTTATTCAAATGTGATTTTAAATAAATATATTTTGTTTTTGCTTGATATGTAATTTTAAATACAAAATTCTTATTTGTGTTTTTTATATGTAATTTTAAATACAAAATTTTTATTCTTTTTTTTTATATGTAATTTTAAATACATAATGTTTATTTTTGTTTTTTATATGTAATTTTAAATACAAAATTTTTATTTTTGTTTATTCATATGTAATTTATATACATAATGTTTGTTTTGTTTTTATATTTTATATTTCATTTTTAATACATAATTCTTTTTTGTCTTTCATTTATGTTGAATCAAATAGTTTCAGAATAAATCGAATAATTTTCATAATTTCTGGAATTTTAAAGTAAATTATAAATGAATTTTTGTGCTTTAATCAACGTAATTAAAAGAACATTAACACTGACACGGCACACGACTTTTCTCTTTGAAATGTGTTCTTCTTCGAGCGAATATTTAATAAGTTCCATTTCAGTATAAATATTTTTCTCTTTCTCATTGCTTATTTTAGAAGTTTTCTAATCATATTTCTAAAGAACTTTTATTCTATTTTTGACGGTCTTATAACATTTTTTCAAGAGTGCGCGCATGCAAATGCATTTAAAATGACATCACCGGTACAAAACACTATAAAGATGTGAGTGACGTTACAGCTGTAATGAGAAGTCTCTCCTGGCGTGCGAATGAGGAAATAAATATCATGGTTACAACGGGAAAAATTGAGTTTAAGTTCTTTTTTATTTATTTTAATTAGGAGATTCGAAGTTCCTATCCGTCGCGATTACCACCTGACGAAGGCCAGAAGAATACTTGGCCGAAACGTCGTAAAACAATAACTAATAAATATGAGAATAATAGTCCGCAATAAAAAAAAATAATATTCATTTTGATACTTTGCCTACTTTGCGACTGAGTCTACAACATGTTGAGCAACGTTACAGTTTTACTATTCGACATATCTTGCTTGTTTGTACCAAAAAGCATGAGGTAATTTTTCAATGAGTTCTCTACGGTGGCCCTGATTCTGCGCATTTATTGGTGGATCTGTACTTCAGTGTCACACGTTCCGATGTAATGTTGCAAGAAAGCACACAAATTTGGCCGCCATCAATTAATGCAACTTAATTTCATAAATGTGGAAGATTTCATTCAAATTACTCAATGCTATGATTGTAAGCAGTTAAGACCGAATATCATTGCGTCTGGATGTGAAGATGTTACACAAGAGCCAACGCCAATGAAAAGAAAATTTTTGTTGAACTAGACATAACAAATAACACAATGATACTTACTAAAGGAGTAAGGGTTTCGCTGTCTTGCACAAATGTCGGTGGTACATTTTCATCACACAAAAGAGTAATTTGTGTAACACTGCAAAAAACAAAACAAAAAAAAAACACAAAATGAATGCCTTTCCACCATAATTAAAAGATATTAGACCGAGAAAAAAGTTCTTGCAGAATGTTTCATGTTGATTTCAAATAATGTATTTTAAAATAAGTTTTTGTTATAATACCTTTAGTTTATATAACATTTTTAAGAGATATTTTTGCTCTATCTAATCGTTTAAATTACAATAGTTTGAAAACAATTGTCTTCTTTTTAGAACGCTGAATACAAGACGGAAAACAATTCGCACACTTTTCTTATTTCAATTCAAGCTAGGCCGAAAACTGCTGAAACAGCTCACAATATCAATGAAGCGTTTGGCCCAGTAAGCACTGCTGGACGCCCAACACAATGGTGGTTTAAGAAATTTCGTGGCGGCGATGACAATCTTGAAGATGATAAGCGCAGTAGTCGGTCGTCGGAAATTGACAACGATCAATTAAGAGCCTTAGTCGAAGCCAATCAACGCATAAGGGTTCGAGAAGTTGTTTCTGAATTAGACGTAACGTATACGACGATTTTTAACCACTTGAGAAAAACTCAAAAGACTTGATAAATTGGTGCTTCACGAATTGAACGACAACCAAAACAAACGCTGTGATGAAATATCATCTTCCCTTCTTTTACGCAACAAGAACGACCCGTTTCTCGACCTAGTTGTGACTTGTGATCAAAAGTGGACAATTCGCAACAAACGGCGACGCTCAGCTTAATGGTTAGAAGCCGACAAAAATCTGCGACACATCGCGAAGCCAGAGTTGCACCAAAAGAAGGTGATGCTGACTGTTTGTTAATTTTCTATCGGTCTTTTGAATGCAGGCAGAACCATTACAGCGGAGAAGTATTGTCAACAAATGGATGGTATGCATCAGAAACTTTAATAACAACACCCAGGCAACAGAAACGGCACAATTCTCCTCCACAATAATACCCGATCGCACGTTGCTAAACCGACTCTGCAGATATTGAACGAATTGGGCTACAAAACTCTGCTTCATCGATACTCTCAAGACTTCTCACGTACCGACTACCACTTTTTCAAACATCTTGACAAATTTCTGAGCGAGAAATGCATAAAAAACTTTCCCTAAAAGTCACCTACTAATGTCACTGAATGGAGTACAACACATGTCGTATGAGGCGCCTTCCACAAGTTTCCAGATATTTTTCGTACAGGCACCGTTATTGTTAGTACACACATATGAAACTCTACTCAGCTTTGTAGTAATCTCCTCCGGCTACAATACACGTCTTCAGCAGAAGGTAAGATTTTAGCATTACTTGTATAAATACACGATTTCCATTGGGAAAAGTGTGTTGATTATAATGGTATTTATTTCGACCAATAAATATTTGTTTGAGCCAAGATATGTGCATCTGAATTTGAAAGTTAAAAACCGCAAGAACTTTCTTGTCGATCTGATATATTTGTACATAAAAAAGGTTATTGCATAGTTCCGGGTTCATATAAATACCAACTCACTATTAGTAATACGATGGTTGTTTTAAAAGTAATGACTTCTAGAGTTTATTCCGCTTTAATGAATCAGAGGGGATTGCAAAATGCATTCTTATCATGACTGAACTTATGCATTTATAACATGAATTTTCATCTTTCTGTTGCATGTATTGACAGTGTGATATTTTAAGAAAGCAACTCCTTTCATAGACGTGCGTTATTGAATTCCTCCATTCAGAAAATACATTAAACTGATCAACATTCACCGGTTCCTGTTGAATGTTAATTAGCGACAGTGCTGTGAGTGAGAAAGCACACTCCGGACGCCCATAGGCAGCCACGGGTCCTGAAAATTTACCACCTCATCCGCGTTGATCGGTAAATGATAGTGAATGAATTGCGTGTAGAGTTAAATGTGGATGTTTATTAAATGTGTGTGTTTATTACATGTGGAGGGTTATTAAATGTGCATGTTTATTAAATGTGCATGTTTATTAAATGTGGATGTTTCTTAAATGTGTGTGTTTATTACATGTGGATGTTTATTAAATGTGCATGTTTATTAAATGTGCATGTTTATTAAATGTGCATGTTTATTTAATGTGTGTGTTTATTAAAGGTGGATGTTTATTAAAGGTGGCTGTTTATGAATGTGCATGTTTATTAAATGTGCACGTTTATCAACTATACGTGCTAATACAATGTGCATGTTTATCAAATTTGCATTTTTATTAAATGTGCATGTTTATTAAATGTGGATGTTTATTAAATGGGCATTTTTATTAAATGTGCATGTTTATTAAATGTGCACGTTTATTAAATGTAGATATTTGTTAAATGTGCATGTTTATTAAAAGTGCATGTTTATTACATGTGCATGTTTATTAAATGTGGATGTTCGTTTAATGTGCATGTTTATTAAATATGTATGTTTATTAAATTTGCATGTTTATTAAATGTGCATGTTTATCAAATGTGCATGTTTGTTAAATGTGCATGTTTATTAAATGTGCATGTTTACAAATGTGCATGTTTATTAAATGTGCATGTTTATCAAATGTGCATGTTTATTAAATGTGCATGTTTATTAAATCTGCATGTTTATTAAATGTGCATGTTTATTAAATGTGCATGTTTACAAATGTGAATGTTTATTAAATATGCATGTTTATCAAATGTGCATGTTTATTAAATGTGCATTTTTATAAAATCTGCATGTTTATTAAATATGTATGTTTATTAAATTTGTATGTTTACAAATATGAATGTTTATTAAATATGCATGTTTATTAAATACGCATGTTTATTAAATATGCATGTTTGTAAAATGTGCATGTTTATAAAATGCCATGTGTATTAAATGTGCATGTTTATAAAAATGTGAATGTTTATCAAATGTGCATGGTTATTAAATGTGCATGTTTATTATATATGCATATTTAATTAATGTGTATGTTTACAAAAGTGAATGTTTATTAAATACGCATGTTTATTAAATGTGCATGTTTATTAAATGTGCATGTTTATTAAATACACATGTTTATTAAATGTGCATGTTTATTAAATATGCATGTTTATTAAATGTGCATGTAAATTAAATGTGAATGTTTATTAAATATGCATGTTTATAAAATGTGCATGTTTATTAAATACGAATGTTTATTAAATATGCATGTTTATTAAATGTGCATGTTTTTCAAATGTGTACGTTTACAAATGTGAATGTTTATAAAATCTGCAGGTTTATTAAATACGCATGTTTATTAACTGTGAATGTTTATTAAATGTGTATATTTACAAATGTGAATGTTTATTAAATGTCTATGTATATTTAATGTGCATGTTTATTACATGTGCATGTTTATTAAATGTGTATGTTTACAAATGTTAATGTTTATTAAATGTGAATGTTTATTAAATGTGCATGTTTATTAAATGTGGCTGTTTTCCAAATGTTCCTGTTTATCAAATGTGCATGTTTATTAAATGTGAATGTTTCAAAATGTGTATGTTTATTAAATGTGCATGTTTATTAAATGTGAATGTTTATTGAATATTATATGTTTATTAAATGTGAAAGTTTATTAAATGTGCATGTTTCTAAAATTGACATGTTTATTAAATATGCATGTTTATTAAATGTGATTGTTTATTAAATGTGGATGTTTATTAAATGTGCATGTTTATCAAATGTGTATCTTTATAAAATGAGGATGGTTATTTAATGTGCATGTTTATCAAAGTGGCATGGTTATTAAATGGGCATGTTTATTAATGTGCATCTTTATAAATGTCAATGTTTATTAAATGTGCATGTTTATTAAATGCGATATGTAAATTAGATGTGATATGTTTGTTAAATGTGAATGGTTATTAAATGTGCATGTTTATCAAATGTGCATGTGTAACAAATGTGAATGTTTATTTAATGTGCATGTTTATTAAATATAGTCCCGCCCCCACCAAAAAAAAAACCCACACAGATTAATTGAAGGGTTAAAAGTATAAAAACGATGCAGATGTCAGCTGAAAACCTGGCCTTGAACAGTCAAACATGATACTGAACTGATCATTGGGCCTTGCTATTATGATGTTCGTCACTGGAACTGTGATCGGATAAAACTCGTATTTGATACTGCGATAGACAATCGCGCCTGGACAGCATCAATTCGAGACACAGCAAATTCTCTGGATGGAGCCGGTGCAACCGCTCCAGAATAAATGCCGAAACAAATATGGAGTATTATTGCAATATCTGGGCAACAGCTGCTAGAAGTAGCTTATCCTGCGTTGACAGAGTTCAAAATAGACTTCGCAGCCTAATGGGGGATGTCTTTTTCTCTTCCCTGCAACCTCTTTTTCAGAGAAGAGACTTTGCGAGCCTGTCTCTGCTTTATCGTTATTTTTATGGCAAGTGCTCGTATGAGCTCCAATATATGGTCAATCCTTCCCTGACTTTAACGAATAACACTATAAATAATGTCCATCACTCTTTATCTGTGCCTAAACCTAAACGTAGATTCCATGCACAAAGCTCCTTTCTTAGAGCTGAACCCCTGTAGAACTCTGTTCTGTTTTCTTGCTTTCGAACTGACTACCATATGGTTGTCTTCAAGTCCAATGTAAACAATTTCTTGATGATCATCTCCTTAAGTAATTTAATTTATCAAATTTCAACTACTAATGATTACTACGACATTTGCCCATTGCCTACCATACACTTCCTAACCCGAGTGGCCTCCGGGCCTTGATAAGTGGTGACTCTTTTGTAAAAAAAACGTAGTTGCTCACTGACCATAGTCTCAACTTAATCCTACATTAAAGAGTAATAAAGGCCCTTCCCTCTCTAAATACATGAAATAAATGATGGTGAAATTTACCTCTCATTTGCGTTGTATGAAAGCATATCCATGCCGTTTAGGCGATAAAATTTGGCCGTTTTTTGATATCCAAATGAAAATAGTTCACTTTCAACGAAACCGACTGCAACCTACGAAAAGAAATCAATAAACAAGTAGAACAATTATCACATAAGGTATGGGAATGAGTTGTGTTGTAAACGTTTAGAAACTGGCCTCATGGTATGTTGTTTTATAGAAGAAAAAACGTTGTTTGTGTAAGTTCAATCTTGATTTAAGTAAAGAGAAGAAATAGAAAAGTTAATTACTGTAGCTTTAGCTAAGCGAGATCTAGCTTTGAATGTTTTTCTACAGGAAAGCTACTGGAATACAGTCACACAGCTACCAGGAACATAACTATACAGTAGAAAAGGTCGGAAACATCTCATTTGTGTAATGGTATAATATGCCTTGCATAACACACGCATATATATATATATATATATATGTATGTATATATACGTGTGTTATGCAATGCATATTATACCATGTATGTCATGTCATGTCATATGCTACTGGTACCATGTAATCCAGTACTACCTGCCTCATGGTCAGGTCACCGGCTACTAAACTGGTTCCCTCACCAGCACTTGTTTGGTGAGGAGGGCGACTAGTCTCCCTGAAGGATTAAAAACAAGACCTTTCAAAGGGCGAATGAACCATTTTTTGGAGTCAACAGACAACTAGCACCGTGTGTGTTTGTGAGTATGTATGTGTGTTGGGATGGAGAGGGCTCCCATAAGCCGTGGTGAAGGCAGCCTTTCTAGAAGCAAATATCTGATTAAAAAAAAACATAAAGCGGGCGACCAGTACCCGCATTAAGCTGGTTTGCAGTTTAACTTGTTGCTGGCTATCTTGCTCTTGCTTGTTGCTGGATCTCAACATTTTGAACCGAGAGAGAGAGGATTGGCTGCCGTACAAAGCTAAGACTGTAACATCATCTGTGTATAGATACTCCCTCAGGCCTTTGTCTATTAAAATGATCCTGTGGCGATGGAAGTTATTTTTGGGTTCATGGACTTTAAGTGTCCGAGGGAGTGGCACTCGTCGGACAAGACGTTGCAATCATCACACACACACACACACACACACACACATATATATATATATATATATATATATATATATATATATATATATATATATAAGTATTCCTATAATAATTTTTAAATACCTACAAACACTAGTGCTTCATTTTGAAGGGAATCTTCAGTGCAGGGAGTTAGGGAATTACGATTACCGCCGGTCGGGAGATTCGAACCCTGCAACGAAGCCATCTCTGACTCTATTAGCAAAAAACAAACCACACGACCACTGCTAACAGCAAGAAATTGAATTGATTTTTTAAAAGTTATTATTAAATGTCAAAGTGTCCGTCCAGGGTTATCTAATGATTATAACATCATGATCTGCGTATGCGAGCTTAAGTGACCGACTTACGTTTCAACTTTAAATTGTTTCTTTCTCTCCCCCCCCCCCCACACACACATACATACACGCACACACGCACATATATATATACATATTAGGTCGACAAGAAAGTTGTTGCGGAATTTTTAATTTTGATTTAAGTTTTCGTTATAATACGTTTACTTTATATAATTTAAAAAGCGCTTTTCGCCCTATCTAATCGTTTTAAAACAATTATGCCTTCTTTTCAAAGCATTTAATACAAGATTGGAATAAAAGCAAATTCGAAGAATTTTCTCATTTCAATTCAAATTAGGCCGAAAATCTACTAAACATCTCGCGATATCAACGAAGCGTTTGGCCTGGTAACCACTACTGAACGGACAGCACAACGATGAGTTAAGAAACTTCATGGCAGCGATGACAATCTTGAAGGTGATAAACGTAGTGGTCGATTATCGGATGTTAACAACGATGAATTAAGCCTTAGTCGAAACTAATCCACACAAAAATGTTCGCGAACTTGTTTCTGAATTAGACGTAACGTATAAGACGATTTCCAACCATCTGAGAGGGATTGAAAACGGGGGAAAAAAACTTGATAAATTGGTGTCTCGACAACCATCTGAAATGCTGTGGTGAAATTTTATCTTTCCTTCTTTTACACAACAACAACGACCCGTTTCTCGACCGAGTTGTAGCTTGCGATGAAAAGTGGATAATTTACGACAAAAGGCGACGCTTAGCTTAAAGGTTAGATGCCGACAAAGTTCCACAACACGTTCCAAAGCCAGAGTTGCACCAAAGAAGGTCGTGTTTACCCATTACAGTTTTTTGAATGCAGACGAAACCATTTATTCTCAATAAATGAACGAAATGCATCAGGAATTTCGAAAACAACACCCAGAATTAGCCATCAGAAAAGGCGCAATTCTCCTTCACGACAATACCCGACCGCACGTTGCTAAACCAACCTTGCAGAAGTTGAACGCATTAGGCTACGAAATTCTGCCTCATCCGCCATACTTTCCAGATCTCTCACTTACTGCCTACTACTTTTTCAAGCATATCGACAAATTTCTGCCTGAGAAATGCTTTAAAAACCTAAACAATATAAAAAACGCCTTGTGCGACTTTATCGCAACCATAAGGTAATATGTTAACGTTACCATCATAATTGCACTTGCTTAGCGTTGACAAAAGTGTGTTGATTCTGATGGTGCTTATTTTGATGAATAAAGTTATGTTTGAGTCGAAAGATGCTCTATTTAAAACTTAAAATCTGCAAGAACGTTATTGTCAACCTGATATATATATATATATATATATATATATATATATATATATATATATATATATATATATATATAAAATAAAATAAAATAAAAATAAATCAAATGATCAAATTGACTATCATAATAAAAGTTAAGTCTTATACTCCAGACTCTAAGTCATCTCGCCTCTGCACAACCGAAGCTATAACTATAAATACTTCCCCTCAAAGTAACAGTATAATAAATTCTAAAAACGAACTGATATCTTTCTGTAAACATAAGTCCAAATTCTATTATGGTAATTTTGAAATTACATAGTTATTACTTTAACCTTTCAGATAGATATATATTTTTTCTTTAACATTATCGTTATTTCTACATACTTTCTTAATACTTTATAACTTAATAATTCTTTATTTTAATTCTTTATTTCTTCTTTGCTTGGCCGGTTTTTTCTTCAATTTCCGTTTTAGTCTTTAAATATTCTTATCTATCTAATATATCAATCTACCCACACATTTATATCCTGTATCTATATTTACTTATATTTTACTATATGCATTTACTTACATACTTACTTGCTTTATCCGGAATTTGCAGATACCGGCCATCCTCTTCCCTTAAAAAATTTATTATTTTTTTTATTTTATATTTTATTTATTATTTATTATTTATTTATTATTTATTCATTTATTAATTTATTTATATTTTTTTCCATTTTGTGTCTTTTAACAACCCTTGCTGACATTTTCTTAAGTAATAACCTGTACATTTCAGTTGACCCATTTTTTGCCCTATATTTTTCGCGCCTTTTAACATCATTTTGTCTGGGTCATTTCGACATTTGCTTTTCTATTTTATATTTAATTCTATCACCATTTAATTTTTTTCTCTTCTTCACTGATTTTTTCTCTTCTTTCTTAATTGGCCCTGTCGGTGAGGTATTAGAATACACCGACTGCCCCCCTGAAGAGGGTAAAAGTCCTTCAATGGGGGTCCTGGATATGACCTTAAACTATATCCAATGGTAAGGCCCCAGCTTGTGGGCTTTAGGGAGTGTGCCACCCTTTAATTGCCATTGCTCCCAGGTCCACTCTGACCCAGAGTGGTAGTACCTGTTAGGGTTCCAACTATGGGTTAAATAGAAACCGACTTGAAAACAACAAATATATTCTATTAAAAAAATTTTCTTCAAAATCTTTGGATTCGGCATTAAATAACCCGAAAAGGGTTGATATGCCGTAAAACAAAAACAACCAATCAATCTTTCTTAATTACATTTTGTCTCGGAAGCTGTGTCAAACGCATATCTTACTTTTCTTTTATTAATATTATTGAAATTTTTTCCCCTTTTCCTTGTACATATTTGTGAATTATTCCATGTATTTCAGCCTTTTGGAATATTTTGAACCATCTTCCAATTAAATGATTTCCTTGGATTTTACTTGTGCGAATGGAAATTCAATTAACTTTCTTGGATTACTATTTTTGGATTTTACCGTCATTGGATAATTTAACTTTCAGCAGATTATCCATTAACATGAAATCACCTTTTTCTTCAGCATATTCCCTCTGCTTCACTTTTTGTTATCAAGTAGGATCTTTGACTAACTTGCAGTTTCATAAAATACTTTTGTATGCAAAATCCGATCCCTCATTTTTGCTAATTCCTACCCTCTCATGAGAAGGAAAGTATTTCTTTGAAACTTCGTGGATTAAGGACTGTCCACTTATTAAGTGTTTCCTTTTCAGATTAAATATGATTTTACTCTTTTTCAAAGTGCTTTTAACATGTTTTATTAACTATTTGCTCTTATATATATATATATATATATATATATATATATATATATATATATATATATTTATAAATATTACATTTTCACCCCAAACAAGGACAATTACCACTTTGATATAAGGGGCTACTACCAGGGACATAAGCTACAGGGGTACTATGTGGGGAGTTGGGCAGCAAGATATCGGTTCACGTTACACTTTATATATATATATATATATATACATGTTGACAGACGTAACGGTTCAAAGCCTTGACTGTCCTATAAGTGGTCAGATTTCGATCCTAGCTTGAAGTAGTTGCCTGTCTAGCCGCACTACTCTATGTGGACGACTATAATGCTCCTTATCTTGAGTTGAGAATATTAGGAATTGATACACGATATACCATTGACGTATCAAGCGATGTTATTTGTGTAAACAAATCGAGTTTAGGAATTTGGACGATGTCACAACATCGTTAATTCACTACCCGCAAAGCAGTTGCTGACTGTCGTAACGGTTCAAAGCCTTGACTGTCGTACAGGTGGTCGGGTTTCGATCTTTAGGTAGTTGCCTATCTAGCCGCATGGATGAGCTGTGATACAGCAAAACAGTATTGTATATATATATACATATATATATATATCTGAACAATGAGGTGAGTTAAATTACAGATTAATAAATCTTATAGCTTACAGTCTTATAAAATATTTTTTAGAGGAAATATTTTTATAAGACAGTCACAACCAAAATATAATAGCTCAATATATAAGTTAGAACAAACATTGTAAGATTTATAGTTAAATTCTGTGAAGTAAAAATATTGAAGTTTTAGACCCCAAAATTATTGTTTGAAACAAGTATACACAAAACTTAAAAATAATTTCTTTAATCCATGCTATAGATAAGAACCCATTGTGGTGGACCGAGAGGCATCTTACATGACTTCTCACAGTCACTTAGTACTTAATACATTGTAGTCTACATTGCACTGTAGAGAACCTACTATTGATTTGATAAATATGTTTTTATATGTAATGGCTTGAATTAAAGTTTAATATTCAATAATCAAGTATCATGATTATATTATTCATTTCGAACATGCCACTGTTGTATGAAATAATCTACTGTTGCTTTTATATTTTCGATTATCGATTTTTAAAAAATCAATTTTCACCCCAAACTGGGCACGGTGCCACTTTGAAGTAGGGGGACTACTATCAGGGACATGTTGCAGACGCATTATGAAGGGAGATGGATAGCAAGATGTTTGTTCACATAACACTAGAACTTCTGCATATCAGTGCAGCTGAGAAAGCAGAATCCCTGAAGGGAGTTCCAAAGTCTTGCAGTTCTGTTGTAAAGATGAACTATTTCGATAGTTATCTGAAACATTCTGATACAAAAACCTATCTAACCACATTACCAGACATATGAAGCGTATTTGTCTGAAATTTCATAAAAAATTAGCCCAGCAGTTTCGGAATTCACTAGGAAAGAACTCACACGCAGACAATATATCTTTTACATATAAATACAAAATTCTCTCTAGTTTTTATATACAAAATATTTTGATATAAAATAAATTTAATTCGATTTAAACAACTAATTATTATCTATTGTATATTAATTTGAATTATATCTACTACCGATTTATTTAGGTTTTGTGCATGAAACGAATTCCCTACATTTTAAATATATGTCCTAAATTAAGTTTATGGAGGACGCCTTCGTATCGTTTATTATTAAATTGCTGAGTACTTTCCTATTGACTAAAAGTTAAAAAAAAAAAAAAAAATATATATATTAAAAAGTTCACTTGGTTTTATGTTAACAATTTCGGACCACATCCTGCCTTTTATTTAATACATTTGAAAAATACTATCGTATGATATGATTCAATGGTGCAAAGATTGCATGGCTTAGATTTAGTGGTGTATATTTTCTTGCATTTTCCAATATTGATCATTTCAACTTACCTTCTTACTTAGAGATGTTGATTACCCTTACTATGTGTAGACGTAACTCTCTTACAATAGACAATACTTATTTATTTGAAATGTTTTAAACCCTGTAATAAGCGTATACGAATAATAAACGATGCGATAGCGTCCACTATAAAATTAAAATGTCCACCCCTAAAAATGAAATATATTTAAAATGTAGGGAATTAGTTCAGTACACACAGCAAAAATAAACCCTCGTTGTTATTAACCCCAGTTAACATACAATAGACAATTAGTAATTGAATAGAATAAAAAAGTTGCATAAAAAACTTTTATAGATTAAAACCATAAACTTGTACGAAAATAAGGATATGAATAACTTTACTACTGAAACAAAAATGGCAACCCACATAAACACGCGATGTGAATATTTCTGTATAATTCATTATCAACATTATAAGGTCATGCTTATTTATTTCAAAGAAAAAATTCTGTTTTGTTATTTTTGATGAGTAAACGAACAGAAAGCTTACCATAAAAATATTAATTGTTCTACATAAAATAATGTATCGAAGTTTTACAGTTAAAAGATCCGATTCTTAAGATAAATAAAACGTTAAATCTTTGAATATAGCTATATTATTGGTTATTTACACACACACACACACACACACACACACACACACACACACACACACACACACACACACACACACACACACACACACACACATATGCATTACCCTCACTTACTGCCGCTGAATACTCAATTTAATTGCCTACTGTGAACGCTCATCGACATGTTTTTATATGTACTTAATTTTCTTCTATTCATGTGTTAGTAGCCAGAGATCTGGAGAAAAGACGCTAGTTTATTAAGTCAAGGATGACTTTAGGACTTGGTTCGAATCTATCGACCAAAAGTAATCATCACTTATTATATTATGATAATTCATATATATATATATATATATATATATATATATATATATATATATATATATATATATATATAATATTTTCATTTTTATCGTCGTAAGAGGACATAAAACTCTACTAAACTTTTTATGTGCTTCATTTTACTCGTCCAGGGTTAAGTACAGTACACTTCTAGCACATACACACACACACACACACACACACACACACACACACACACACACACACACACACACACACACACACACACACACACACACATATATATATATGTGTGTGTGTGTATATAGTATTTGAATATATGGTTAAGTGTTAGTTTTACTCATTTAGAACTGTTTTAAAGCTTCACCGCCCACGCATTTTGAAATCAAATTTACAAACAATTTTTACAGTTCATAGATCACCTTATCAGCTATATTTTGAAAAAAAAATGGTCAATATTCGTTCATTAAAACAAAAGTTATAATAAAATGACTGCGTTCGAAAATTTTCAGAATTTGTAAGGAACGTAGCGTCGGTTTTTTTTTTCTGATTGGCTGTTGGTTATCATTGCAACTAAATTCATTATGCTGCCTCAAATAGGCTGGGGATGTGTGGCGATGATGACGCAACAAGATATATAAAAATACTGTCGCTAATAATTCACCGCTTTCCCTATCTCTCGCTCAGCTGTAATGTCGCTGATAATTCACCGTCGTTGTGCTCAAACGTTAACTGACCTTTCGCCTCTCTCTCTCGCTGGCAAAAAAAAAACTGACTGCTGAATGAACGTCACATCTCCAGAGAGAGAAAAAGAGAAAAATCAAAGAGAGAGATAAACAGCTAACAAGTGAAACAGTAAGAAAATTTTATTTCAAAACAAAGCCCTGAAAAGTCATGGATTACATAGATAAATTCGTGCTTGAAAAGCAACATGGTTAAGATTAAACATAGAAAAGTAAAAGGACTAGTTGTTAAAACTGGAAAAGAAAAAAGACCAGATATGCCAGTAAAAATATAATATAACAATATAACAAATTTATAACCTTAAAATATTGCGACATTAAGAATTAAAAAAATAAATTCAACGTTATATAACTAATTCTTAATTAATACTGCAATATATTAAGTTATAAATTTTTACTATTTTTAGTAGAATATCTTGTCTTTTTCTTTTCCACATTTTAGCTTTACCATATTACTTTTCATGCTCGCATTTTTTATGCAATATATATATATATATATATATATATATATATATATATACTACTTCATTTACTCACTACTATACTAATATATATACATCTTCATTTACTCACACAAATTTAATATACGAAAGTATAGATTTATGCGTAAACTTTAAGTATTTACTTCAAAAGTGCTCAATACGTAGGTAGAGCTAGTTAGTAATTTATAAAATATATATGGCGATTAAGCTACACTGAATATTCTGCGTTTCATCCACTGTAGGATTCTTCAGGCTTATGCGCGAATTTTATGATCAACAAATTAATGATCCTCGAGTCTGAAAGTATAATGGTTCATTCTAATAAATAGCTTTAAAACTAACAATTACAATAGAAAACAAACAAATAAATAAATTAAATAAACATGAGTATACATAAACGATCACACATATATGCATATATATATGTATAGATGTGTGCATGTGTGTGTATACACATAGGTATATTCATATATATATATATATATATATATATATATATAAAGGAGGGAAAAGATCTACCTTAAACCACTAACCTAGTTCTAAAACAGATCCTTTGTTTGATAAAATGCATGCCCATTGGTTGATAGGAGGTGTCGCGGTGGATACTAGAAAGCTGATTGGCTAACTAGAAATCCTCAACATATATAAAAACAAGAAGCAACCACAAAATTCGCGCGTAAGCCTGACGAATCCTACAGTGGATGAAACGCAGAATATTCAGTGTAGCTTAATCGCCATATATATATATATATATATATATATATATATATATATATATATATATATAAATGACAAAAGTCTGTATTCCAAATTTCAAGACATTGCCAACATTGCCGTTAATTTCTTTCAAGTATGTTGAAATGTTCAGTTCTTTACAACATTTTTTTTTGCGCAGAATCGTTCCCGTTATTTAGTTACGCCATTTAAAAAGTTTCCATCTGTCTCTATGTCTGTTTGTGTATATGTGTGTGTGAGGCCGCATTAAAATGTATACAGATTCGAATCGATTAAAAACTTCGTATTTATTAGAATGAACCATTATACTTTCAGACTCGAGGATCATTAATTTGTTGATCATATCTGTTTATTTTAATCTGATATCCATCACGATATCTGCTTTAATACAATTAATTGATTTTCATGCAACACTCTAAAGTTTGCTTTTATCACACAACTAAAACGCGTATTATTCTTGTGCGTTTTCCATAATTACTTCAGCGACAAGAACGCACGTGCGAGGCTAATAAAAGAGTCAAATTGATTTAAATGATCTGCCGTAGTAATAATTCGATCACGCTCAGTGTATTATAGACTATATTTGATAAAAATAAAAGCAAAAATACTTACGGCAATGTCTTCATCGTCATCGATTTTTAACCCTGTGCATGGATTCCATTCGATGGTAAAATCATCGGATGTTATTTTAAACCTGGCCAAAATTGAAATAGTAAAAAAAGAATGAATTGTAATATGAATGGATCTCTCGATATAAAATTAGGTTATGCTTATATATATATATATATATATATATATATATATATATATATATATATATATATATACGAGCAAACAGTTAATAAAACATGTTAAAAAACACTTTGAAAAAGAGTTAAAAACATATTTAATCTGAAAAGGAAACCCTAGATAAGTGGATAGTCCTTAATCCGCGGAGTTTCGAAGAAATACTTTCCTTCTCATGAGAGGGTAGGAATTAGCAAAATGCGAGATCGGATTTTGCATACAAAAGTATTTGATGAAACAACAAGTAAGTCAAAGATCTTACTTGATAACAAAAAAGTGAAGCAGAGGGAATATGGTGAAGAAAAAGATGATTACACGTGTATGGATAGTCTGGTGAAAGATAAATAATCCAATGACGGTAAAATCCAAAAATATAACTTCAAGAAAGTTAATTGAATTTCCATTTGCACAAGTAAAATCCAAGGAAATCCCATAATTGGAAGATGGTCCAAAATAATCCAAAGGCCGAAATCCATGGAATAATTCACAAATATGTACAAGGGAAAAGGGAAAAATTCCAATAATATTAATAAAAGAAAAATAAGATATGCTTTTCAAACTGCTGCCAATAGATAAATATAAATAAGAAAGATCAGGGACGAAGAAGAGGAAAAAATTAAATGGCGATAGAATTAAATATAAAATAGAAAAATAAATGTCAAAATGACCCAGACAGGAAATGTTAAAATGCGCGAAAAAAATATATAGGGCAAAATAATATAGGTCAACTGAAATGATCAGGTTATTACTTAAGAAAATGTCAGTTGTTAAAAGGCCCTAAATGGAAAATAAATAACCAAATTAATTAATTAATTAATTAATTAATTAATAAATAGAAAATAAATAATAAATAAACAATGAATAAATAAATAAAAAATAGAAAATAAATAAAAATAAAAATTATTTATTATTTTATTCATTTATTTATTTTATTATATATATATATATATATGTATATATATATATATATATATATATATATATATATATATATATATAGTTTTCCAGTATGTCATAGCGATTCACCTTCTTTGCAGCAGCCTTAGCAATGTCTTCTATGTATTTGCTTTAATTCGGGATTTATGTGAATGTTAGGCAGAGGAGCTTGAATGACAAGAAGCTTGCATGACAGAGGAGCTTGACATCGCGTCTAGTACTCTAAGGAAGAATAATAGAAGCGATTTCAATCAACGCTTGAAAAAGTGTCTTATAATTCCTAATTACAAAAATATTTGTTTTTATGGCATTCATGTCGAGGAGCACCTAATAAGGTTATTATTTCTCATGGCGATCAGTGGTTTATAAGGTTTATTTGTAATTGTTTAAAAACAGAAACTCAGTTTGGGTTGTATTAAATCTTTTTACGATCCCATTCAACTACAAACTGGAGGTACTTTTTTAGAAGGTTTTTATAATTTTCTCGGATATGTGTATCTTCGTTTTCCCAACGTGCCTGGCATAAAGCATGGTGTAATCAGAAAATGTACCCATCTCAGACACAATTTCATCATAGAGGCCGTTTATGCATATCATGAATAATAATAGTTCAAATATAGAACGATGGGTTACACACGCATTATTTGAATGTGAAGTCATCGATGGCAAACTGGATTATTATTATTTTGTCTCAGAAGACTTTCATTATAATAAGTATTCGTCAAGAAATACCGTACAATTAAACATTCATGATGAGATTT
>NC_136511.1:32128720-32151220 GCF_053919585.1 Euprymna scolopes
CTTCATAGATACTTTTTGAATTTTTTTTCAGCTTGTTAATGATTTGCTTTTTCAGCACTTCAACGAAGAATCGAAATATTTTATGGTACATAGAGAGAGAGAAAACCTTGAATAACAACATAGGTTTAACATTAACAAAAACCAACTAAGAATTGTCCTAGTGACATATGGCCGAGTGGTCCTAGACGTTGTATCAAAGTTTACAGTTACCTAAAGGTGCTGAGTTCAATCCTGAACGAAGGCAGTGAAAAAAGTAACATTGAAAAACAGAGAATCAGCAACTATGTCCCAAAGCCTAGCTGGAGTCCGAACACGGTACCCCCGTAATAATAATAAAGGTTTGGGCTCGAGACTCCTAACAAACCGTTCACCTGACGAAGGCCGGAGGGCAAAACGGCCGAAACGTTGTGACAATAACAACCAAGATGAGGAAGTCAGTCCGACAATCTCAATCAATGTAACTTATTGTTTTTATTTTAGCATCATACGTATGGAACTTATGTTATTTTATTATATTTTAATACAGAAAGAGAAAAAATCTTTAAAAAAATAAATTAAGCAGAGCTTTCTGTTAATTTTAGTAATAGGTGCTTAAATGTAAACGCTTCTGCCTAAATATATACAAGGTACGTGCAAAATTAATGGCCAATCCATGAAATACATAAACCTTTTCCCCTATCCTTTCACTTAAAAATTCACCAAAATTCAAGAAATCAACCAATATTAATGAAATATTCAGTATCTATTAATTAATGATCACAGAATATAAATAAGTCATTATTTTATTAAAAATCCCAGTAAAAAAAGTATTATTTTGTGTAAACAGAACAAAAACCATTGACTAAATTTACTAAAGTACTAACTTTAAGTAAGGCATAATCACATTGACACACCGGTTCCCGCTGGATCACCGAAGTTAGCAACGTTGAACCTAGTACTAAATGGGTGACCATTTGGGACTTCCAGGTGCTGTACGCGCTCTCTGCTTATCTCGGCATTGTTTCCAGTCGTCCTGGACTTTTCCTTGCCACTGCACTCAAACAGTGCCGATTCAGGCGCAACCCTTGCCTCACAATTACACGCGCTACTGCCCCTACAGGGGTTATCCTTTGTTTTTCGAGACTGAACGGAGGCATTGGAATTTTAAGTACTTAAAAACGCATGTATTTAATTTTACGTTGTATGTCGTTAACAATTGAAACCTTTTAGAAAGATATTTCAAGAACAAAAAACTATTTCAAGAACAAAAAACTATTTCAAGAACAAAAAAAACTATTTCAAGAAACCCTAAAGGTCATGTTAATAAAATCGATATAAGTCCAAAACCTCTCAAATTAACAATACAATCATTGAGATAAGATTAAATGATAATATCGTTAGTTTGAGAAATTTATTCAATATTTTCACAAAACATAATAAAATTTGAAAAAAAAAAAATAATGTAGTTTTGATGATAAAAGTTTCCAGTGAATATTTACTTCTAATATTATATTTGCCGAATGCACATAAACGTTTAAGCACTGGGCAAGAATGTTTTATAATCTTGAAAATAAAAAAAGAAAAGAAAAATTACATTCGGTCACTAAAAAATAATAATTTCATAAATGGTATAATTTCTACAAACGATTAACTTGAAGAAGTATGGGTGGACAGAACGGCAACAAAAGTAAGTTTATAACTTTCATTAACATTTGAATTCTATCAATAAATAATAAATTTTACACATTTTTTTATCATATATATATATATATATATATATATATATATATATATATATATATCAGTTGTCATTTTTGTATAAACAGCAAATTTCAGCTAAATTGAATGTAACTGCTTAAACAATCTACATCTCATTTGATTCGCCTTTTATTCCTCTATAATTTTACTTTTTTCATATTAAGAATAAACTGAGTCATGTAATTGCTGAAACTGACTTTGTGAACAAAATTTTACACATTTTTTTTATCATATATATATATATATATATATATATATATATATATATATATATATATATATATATATATATACTCGAGTCTATGTAAATACAAATTTGCTCAAAATTGTGCAGGATCCAATCCCATTGGGATACCTATCGTTTGGAGTAATATTTTATTTCCTATTTGAAAATAGCATTCTTTAATAAGATGACTTACAAGTATTTTTAAAATACCTTTAGAAACACTAGTTTTGATATTTTTATTTTTACACCAGAAAGCTTTAGAGTTTGAAAAGTCTATATATTTACCTTTTCCACCTTGAAAAGCTAAATCTACAGTATCATTTAATTCTTTTATAAGTTTTTCGTGCGGAATTTTAGTATATAGCGTACTAAAATCATAAGTAGCTATAGAATTTGCTTTTATTCTGGAATGTATTTTATCTAATTTTTCTTTCACTGGTTGGGAATTATTTACTACCCAAAATAGATTTATATTACTATAGAATTTACTTTTCAGGTGAAAATTATTTATTTGATTTATAATTAATTTAAATATTTTAGATATAGCTTTACTTAAAGGTTTAGTGATGCACGTCTTTGAACCTACAATAAATCTAGCATATTATATACATACACACACACAGATATATATATATATATATATATATATATATATATATATATATATATATATAACTACTTCATTTAATCGCATAAATTAATATAGAAAAGCATAATTTTTTGCGTAAATTGTCAGTATTTACTTAAACAATGCACAATACATTGAAAGAGCTAGGTATTTTTATAACTTAATTACTATATATATATATATATATATATATATATATATATATATATATATATATATATATATAACTACTTCATTTAATCGCATAAATTAATATAGAAAAGCATAATTTTTTGCGTAAATTGTCAGTATATACTTAAACAATGCTCAATACATTGATAGAGCTAGGTATTTTTATAACTTAATTACTATATATATATATATATATATATATATATATATATATATATATATATAAAGTTATGTCCTTTTGACAGACTCTGAATACCCACGAAAGGGGTGCCTGCGCGTGAAATTTTTTTGTGGCAAGAGCTGCGCATTCTCTAACCACACGTCTCCTGAGTCGACATTTTTAAATACTAGTAGCAAGTGAAGTGTGTGTATAAGACAACTGGAAACAAATGCCGAGATAAGCGGAGAGCACATACAGCGCCTAAAATACCCAGATGGTCACCAATCTAGTACTAACCAGGCTCAACGTTGCTTAACTTCGGTGATCTGACGAGATCGATATGTAAACGTGATTATGTCGTGTATGTGTATATGAATGTTTATACACACACACACACACACACACACACACACACACACACACACATATATATATATATATATATATATATATATATATATATATAAAGGGGATTAGAACAATAGTCTAGAGAGCAGAGTATATTTTAATGCATTAGTAAATTCTATAATACAATTAAAATAAAAGAAAAGAAAACAGTGCTCGTTGTAATGTAGATATATAATAAGCTCGATAGGCATATATATATCCTAGAGCTATTTTAATATTGAGTACGATGATTGATAATTTATAATTAAAATGAAAAATTAAAAATCGGTTTCACAAGGGAGAACAAACAAAATCAATAAATTGTACGATCGTTTCGGAAACGATGTTTTTCTTGAGATGGACAATAGTTTATAAATAAACTACATTTAATATCCCAATGAATGTATGGACAATGATACTTACAGCTTTTAGAAGGTGAACCATTAAAAGATACATCTGCCTTACTTAAAAAAAAAAATGCCAGGTTTATGTATTGTGTCTTAAAAAACACCCAATATTTTTGCTGATGAGGAGACTTTGTTTAAAAAAACTATATGATAAAATTATTGTCCAATACTTATTGTCTATATATATATATATATATATATATATATATATATATATATATATATATATATATATATATATATATATATATATATATATCAAAAACACGACGGTTCTAGGTTCAATCCTTGGCTTGGGAGAGATGCTAGTCTAGCGGCACTGATGAGTTGTGATACAACGAAACAGGACTGTATATCGATGACTACAAATATATATATATATATATATATATATATATATATGTGTATTAGTAGGTTTTGAAAAAAATATATTTGGCCATCTACATAGGTTTATATTTACATTCTAAGGCATACGAAGTGAATTCTTACTGTTTTTTTATATAATAAATATTATATGTAATATAAATATATACAATTTTAAAATTTATATAAACATTATTTGAATACATATTTGCAGGTATGTCAATCAAGACTATCAAAAACAAGCGCAGCCGTAATAAAAGAATTTGATCCAAATGGTTTTGCTTTTATTTTAAGGTGTTCAATAATAAATAGAATCAATTATTACGCATAACATTTTTATTTACATAACTATAATCTGAACGCATATTTGCAGACATATTTCGGCCAGAGCTATATATAACTATATAACTAATAAACAGCTGTAGTTCTTCGTTTATTTGCAGTCATAATAACAATATTGATCTTTAAGTGGTCTTTTTTATGGTTCTGGACGAAATATATATGCAAGTGTGTAAAAAAATATGTTTGTATATCTTATATGTGCAATGGAATCACTGATGGATTATTACAAATATTTGCTTGCATCCGATGTTATATTTTTGCGTTTATATATATGTCTTTGAATGTATACCTACATATGTATGGAGGATGTATGTGTGTGTGTGTGTGTGTGTGTGTGTGTGTGTGTGTGTGTGTGTGTAGGTGTGTGTTTTCGAGTGTGCGTATGTATACTGTGTGTGTAACAAACAATAAATTCGCAGTAACGAACCTGGGTTTAGGCGCCGTGTCCAGGTGATGTAAATTGATCTCCGTGCCATCATCTCGAACGCAGGTACACGCGTCTTTTAATACACACGCTTGATTCAACTTGTCGGCCGATATGGGCCCTAAACGGCCTGTCAAGTTACCTAACAATAATGCCCACGGCTGGGTGAGACACAACCAAAACAACGCATGCCGTAACATGTTTAGTAATGCAAAGCTATATATACATTTACGTATACAGATCTGTTGATTGTAAAAATAAAAAATAAAAATTATATTAGAGCGATAAGATAAATTGTTCTTTTAAACATCATTAATGGCCGAGGCAAGGTTGGTGGGGGATGATTTAAAACACACACACATGTACACACACACACATATATGTATGACACAAACAGATACACACACGATGATTTAAAACACACACACACATGTACACACACATGTACACACACACACACGCATGTACACACACACAGACACACACACACATATGTATGACACAAACAGATACACACACGTATCTATCATTCTCCTAAAAATCTGAATTTGTCACCGTCTCAACTTTTAACGTAATGAAATAGTTTCTAGAAAATTTTTCAAAATTTACGACTAAGACTGGAACGTAATATGTTCCGGTTTCGATTCTAGCTGATGGCACCCAAGTCAAATTTTCTAAGTTTTGAAGTCACTTCTTTCTATTAGGTAGAGCATAATAATCAATAAGGTATTGGCTCTCTAACAATAAATACGAAGTCTGTATTAATCAAAATATATCTAAACATATTTTACGAGCGGGGGAACTATTATATATTTGGTACAATATAATAATCAATAACGAATTGGCTCTATAATGATGAATACCAAATCTGCATAAATTAAAATATCATATTAAAGCGTATGTTATGACCGGGCAAAGCCGGGTGACCTTCTATGTGTGTGTATGTTTGTGTGTGTGTGTGTGTGTGTCTGTGTGTGTGTGTGGACATAAAGGGAATTTCACGCTTGACGATTTTCAATTTTTTTTTAGTTTACAACATTATTGACCGACTGCCTAACGCAACGTCCAATGAATAAACTCGCATTATTCAATATCTCAAGTCCGGCTTTTACAGACTCGTTTGCAATCCTCTTTTCTTTCTCAGCTCGACAAAAACTCACGTCATTTTTAATTCTGATTCATCGTTGTTTTGCCTATCCCGTTTGACTGTTTTGTGACTTCACTTTACAGATCACTTGTCTATAATATCATCTCTGAGAACGATTCTGTTTTGTAAGTTCTATGTCACCATGACCCGCCCTGTTCGCCCAACGCAAAAATTCGTAGTAGTTAATGAAATGTTTCTATTGAAGGCCACCCCAATGTAACATACATACATCCACCTGCATACATGGGCCCTGGATATGACCTTTTTTACATGGAGGTCACCACTTATCAAGGCCCGGAGGCCACTCAGGGATAAGTGTTATTGCGTGTACAGTAATCAATGAGAGAGTATTGTAGTAATCATTAGTTTGGAGATTTGATAGATTGTCTTACTTAAAAGGGCGGTTTGTAAGGAATTTGTTTATGTTGGACTTGAAGACATCCAAGTTGTAGTCAGGTGGGAAACAGGCAAAAGGAAGAGAGTTCCACAGTCGTGCACTGCTGAGAAAGAAGCTTTGTTCATGGAATCTACGTTTGGATTTAGGCACAGATAAAGAGTCGGGAAAATTATTGACAGTAGTTTCAGTTTCTGTGGGAGAGAGGCTGCAGGGAAGAGAAAAGGGCATCCCCAACTAAGCTACGGAGTCTATTTTGTACTCTGTCAAGTCAGGATAGGCTGTTTTTAGCAGCTCCTGCCCAGATATGGCAGCAGTACTCCATCCTTGGACGTACTTGGCTTTTATACAGATAGAGAATTGCATCAGTAGTGAGATATCTTCTGGAGCGGTAGAAGGATCCCACCATTTTCCCAGCGTCCTGATGTACGTGTTCCATTTCAGATCAGGAGTAAAGGTAAAACCCAAAAGCTTGTCAAAACATGGAGCCTCCCCAAGACGAGACCCACCCATTTCAATTGATGCCAGATGAGGATCAGAGCGTTGATGATGTAAAGATAGAAGCTTGGTTTTGAATGCATTAAAAGTAACCAGCCACCTCTTCCCCCACTATACCACGCGCTCAAGATCAGAAGAGAGAGAGAGAGAGAGAGAGAGAGAGAGAGAGAGAGAGAGAGAGAGAGAGAGAGAGAGAGAATTAGAGAGAACCTTGTCATTTACGGCCTTCGATGTGTTGCCATAGATGGTCGTGTCATCAGCATAGATGTCAATGAATGATTAAGTATGTGTTTTGGGAGATCATTGTTGTAGATCAGGAAGAGAGTTGGGCCCAGAATGGGTCCAGCATTAATATACTGGGCCTCTGATTTCTGCCCATCAACCACTACTCTTAGGAACCTTCTGTTAAGGATCTTGTTTGCTATTTGCCAAAACTGGTGGGAACCAAGCCGCTGCTCAGCTACTTTGTATTTAACGGGCTGAGCATATAGCTCTCTTGCATTTTTATTACTCTTTTACAGTGGTTGCTGGCAGTCATGAAAGCAGCTTTAGTCTCAGTACATCTATCACGTTAGTAGCTATGGAAAAAGTGATTTCTGTGCGCGATGGCAGCAACACATTCTGAGGAGAACCATGGCTGGCTGTTAGGTTTTTCTTAGAATTTTTTTGATGGTATGGATCGGTCTATGCCTACAATTAACCATTCGGACCGATCTGATACTATAGAGGACACATCCTTTTTAAACATGGAATGCAGAGGTAGATCAGATATGAATGTACGGAAGTTATCCCAGTCAGCCATAGAGTCTCGATATACAGTACGGTGGAGAAGTACGTCTGAAGACTTATTACATTTCATTTTTATCTTAGCTGATACAATAATAATAATAATAATAATAATAATAATAATAATAATAGTGACAATGACAATGGCTATAATAATAATAATAATAATAACAATGATAATAATAATAATAATAATAATAATAATAATAATAATAATAATAATAATAACTCACCGTGTTGCCTAGAATACGTATTACATAATTTATAACGATAAGTTTGTTTGGTTCGTATAGAATTTTGTTATATTCCTTACTTTTGAGAAAATGTTTTATTTGCATTTTTTAGCCTTACTTGTTCTGACTGTTTGAGAATTAATTTGTCAAACAATGATTTAACTTTTATGGAAAACATGTTTCTGCCGGTGAGCTAGTTTGTGGTGTATTCGGATCCGGCGTTATGCGATAGACTTGTAAGAACTGCTATCGTGCTCTGTTTTTAAGTGTTGCTTGAGCTATTCTGAATGCCTTTTTCAGCGTGTACACAAACCTCTCCGGTAGTCCGTTTGATTTCGGCTGATATTTTGACGTTATGTGCTTAACATGAACGTGTCGCAAAATCCGTAAATTCTATCGACGTAAACTGTGTGCCCTTTTCACGATCAACATAGTCTGGTACTCCAAATCCTGCGGACAGTTCATGTAGAAAGACGTCGGCCTCATAACCTCAACTAATATCAGGTCATTAAGGGAGGAAAAGTATCGTTTCGGGGGCCGTTACATGGAATACGTATTTAAATTAGTTTGAAATTAGCTTTTTTCGTTTAGTTGCTAATGTACGTTATGGCACAACCAAATAGTGATGTTAACAAATAAAAAATCTACCGTGCTCACCGTGTTGCCTAAAATACGAATTCCATAATTCATAATTTATCAATCATATACATATAGTTTTTAAAATATGTACATATGATTTACGTTTGTACACGCGCATCGATTTAATTCAAATTTGTACGAGGATACAACTAAAAAATTGATGTAGGGAAATAATTTTGTGTATTAAGGATTTTGTGACTCGCTTATGTTAATAGTTAATTTTTGAGGGTACAATTATTTAGTTGTACCTTTTAAAATAGTAAATACGGGAATTTGTTTAAAAATGACCCCCCTTTCTCTCTTTGTACGAATCAATTTGATGCGACTTATTTTACCATCTTAATTTTGTTCTGGCCATTCATTTTACCGATTCTTTGTAAAATCTGGGACTTATAGGAAGAACCACGTGAGGTTTGCCAACATCCATAAGTGTAAGTGCAAGTGATTCTATAGATTTGATAAAATTCGAACTTGGCGCAATGCATACGGTATTGACACATTGACACATCGATTTCCGTTAGTTCACTGAAATTAAGCCAGTTTGGGTCTGGCTAATACCAGATTGATGATCAGTTCTTATATGTTATCTACTGGGGAATTTTTTTTTCGGTAAAAGCTTGCACAGTCTGTCCTGATCGAAAGCAACTTGCGCACTCACGTTGTCATAATTCTAATAATACAATTATTTACAATATTTAAATGAGCCAAGACTTCTAACAATTGTATTTATCCCTCAAAACATGAATTAATTACTACAACAGCAAAAGTTTTTTCATAAAGCAAACATTTTGAAGTAGAAATATATTCTGTTCGATGTAACGATTTCTATCAAATATGTATCGGTGAAAGTAAATATAAACTTAATTAAAGAGTGTATAAACGTAACAGAGAGATAAAATAGCAATTCCCTAAATGCTATATATTCCCATATATTGGAATACGACCATTCCTTTAACATAAACAAGATAAAATGGTTAAATTAACTTTGAATAAATCTCTCCAAAGACAACACGAATCAATGCTCACTCTAAATCCTCATACATGTAAACAAAACTATAGCTTCTACAATTTATATTATCTTCTCTATATAAATATAATGAACTCATTTTTCCCCGCGTTTGACCTTAATAAGATTAAATCTGGAGACATTTTATGCAAATGTAATATGCACAAACTGCAGCACATATCTGAGGTATGCTATAGGCCTATTGCCTCTACACATGCTCGATAATCGTACATTCCTATATTTTTCTGGTGAGAGTTCAATGCCAAAACCTGTAATAATTAATGGAAGTTGTAAACTCTTTTCCCTCTATTTAATTCCTCCTTTCCATGCTCCCCATTTACATCGCCGCTTCATCGTTCATGAGGGACTAATACGAACGCACACATATTACGGGTTTTGCAGTTGCATACAAAAACGGAAATGCTTCCTATTGCGGAAAACGCACCACGCCTAATTATATATTGCTTATTTACAATTTATTTCGAAACATTATTACACTAGAAAAAACATCATTTCCTTTTCCTTTAGTTTCGTTTCGTTCGATGTTTTCTTTTTCTGTTTACGTTTTTCCGATTACAGAGTTAAAGATTAATTTTACAGTTAGCGCATTACAAAATTTAAGATGTCAAATTTTCACTTAAAGCGATTACGCACATATCAATCTCGATTAGTAACAAATCGTTTTATGTGTGCTTAAAAATAGTAACCGACTTGGATAGAGAAATACTACATTTAAAAATGTAAACAATGCATTTCTATATGCATCTCTAAACACCTCAGTTCCGGTTTACTGCGTTTCGTATCCTTTCGTTTCGTTTCTTTTATGTTCCCATTTTTCAGATTTCATTGTGATTGTAAACATCGTTACGATATAGCTCAAAGCAAAATGAATTTCACTACTGACGCTTTTCTTAGCGCAAACAAGGTGTTTTCTTTTTGGTAATTTTTACTCCAATATCTTAGGAGTTGACTTTACTAATTATCTAATAATTTTGTTTCGGTTTTCAACTGGACGAGCGCCCTTTGAAAACCGAAATAAAACCAATACATTTATTGTATAATAATTTATCAAAATATAATTGGACAAAGATTTACTGAAAAGAATTCGTAAAAAAATTTGTATTTTATTTCGTACAAATAAATATTTGAAAACGTTTTTTTGGAATTAAAGCAACTGTGAAAAGTCACCAACAAATAAATGTAAATGTTTGTTTCTTTCTTTTTATAATGGGGTGTTTATTTATTTTTTTTTGTTTTAACTGCAATCGTTCTCCACTTAATATTTTTGATTATTTATTTCACGGTTCGGCCATAACTTTCTGTTTTTTTCACGTGTACAAACACTTTCTTTTCCTTTGCGGAATTTCAGTTTTATCCTTTAACTTTCAATTCCTATTTCAATCACCTAAATTACTTAGTGTGACAGGAGTATAGTTTGCTTTTTTTTTTCGAGCAAATAAATAATCGGAAACGTTATTTTGAATTAAAGCAACTTTGAAAGGTCAACAACAAGTTAATTTAAATGATTGGCTTTTTCTTCTTTTTTTAACGGGGAAGTTGGTTGTTTTATTCATTTATTTGCTTTACCGGCAATCGTTTTACAGTTTAAATTTTGGATTACTTATTTCATGCTACGGCCATAGTCTAACCAGGATTTGCACAGGAGGTGCGTGAAATAAAATGGCATCTCCAATTTCCGCAATAAAGAGTAGAAGCACCGTTATTCTTTGGATTATATTCGTTGGGGGCACAGTTAAAAAAATAAAATAATAAAACGGAGCGAAATTTAAGTTTCCCTTCAATTGTTACAACAACCGATCAAATAAGGGGGATTAATTTACTAGGATGTTTATTAGAAGCTGAGCACTTATTAAAATTATTTTATTGTTGAAGTTTTCGCATTTTGGTTACATTTGTTAGTTTGCAATCACTGATAGCCCACTTCAAAAATTGAACACAAGACGAAAGTAAAAATAATGGTACTCATGCAGAATTTGACACCCCCTCTGATTCCATTTCATTCTACCGGATTCAACCGAGCGTTGTTTAAATATTGGAACACTAAATCAACATTTTATTTATTGTTTTGCATAATTAATTAATTAATTAATTAATGGTGGAAGTATTTTTCTGTTTATTTTCTTATCATCTGTTGACAAAAAATTAATTTGTACATTCTCTTGAACATTTTTTTCTTTACTTTCACCTACCTATTTACAGTTTTCATATAAAACATTCATCTTTTCTTTTTATAATAAAAATTCCGTTTTCAAAAAGAAACGTTTACTGCCAATTTTCTTTAAAAAGAAAAGTGCAAGTTTTTCTGAAAAAAAACCTTTCCCCTAACAATTTATGGTAAAAAAGGAATCTTTTTTTGAGGAAAAAAATTGCAGAAAATATTAAAAGTAAATAAGCAACACAAAATGCAATTTTTCTGGAGGAATGTGTTCCATTGTAACAAACTGAGCTATAGCAACGCGTGGCCGGGTACAGTTATTTAGTCAATAAAATAATACTAAACGAACTAAACTTCAGTTAGCCGTAATTCACTTCATCATGACGACCCACCAACTTATGAGATGAAAACTCTGACAAATGGGTCCAAGAATAAACGTTTTTTGTTTCTGAAATCAACCATTATTTCTCGAACACTAACACATTTGCATCATTTGGATTTTCGGATGACTTTTCTCAGCTTGAGGATTATTATCATAACGTTTCAGTCATTGTAGGCTTTGACATTCTTCAAGTGTATCTTTTCGAACTCGGAATCTTCCTGTCGAACAAGGTAATTTCCACGGAATTTCAAACGACACCCTTTATTTAATCCACGAGAATAACATATTCTTGTTCCGCTAGCTATGACTTGGTATAATAATTCAAAATTGTATTTTGAGTGTCACCCGCACCGATGATCGAACCTTCAATCTTCAGAAGAATGTACTTTTACTACTGAATTTTATCAAGTAGTTTATTCACTACGCCATGCATCTTTGTGCAGATTCTCGAGCTCGACAGAAAGATTTCCGAGTTCGACAAGACACATCTGAAGGTGGTCGGAGGTGGCATCGGCAGAAACGTTACGAAAATGACGTTCAAGGTGAGAACAATTGTGCGAGTAATCAAAATAATACGAATAATAAATCCTCATCTCAAAAATTCAGAAACGTAATAACATATCTATAAAGCCAATGGTATGATGCGCTATTATGAGAGTAATTTTCTAGCAGATTAGAGGGAGCCGATTTTTTCTTTTACCGCAGCATTGCTGATGTCTCCAAATTTTCTCATTCATGTCGCCTGATAACGTTAGATCGAGGATTTTGGGCTCTCTGGTAAGCTGTGTTTTAAGAAGGTTTATTGTATTTATTATTATTTATTATTGGAAAGAAGCTTAGTATTAGTAGTATATTATTTTTTCTGAAATCGGTCATTATTTTCAGGACAATAAAATATCTATAAAACCAATGATAATGCAATTATCTTGTTTAAATGAACTGTGTCTCGTGTTTTTGATACAAACTTAAATAGCACTTTAATCATTGATCAGATAACAGATATCCGATAGGTGCCTCATCGAGAGTGTGAGGTTGTTTTCTTCTGATTGATAAAAGATGGGTGTGTGGAAAGCCGACCAGTGTTAACCATCTTATTAGACAATGGGATCAAAGTCGAAAGATTAACAAGGTCAGTCACGAGTCACGAAGATTTAACTTACAAATTATACAGAAACATTAAATATTATAAGCGGAAAAATTGGAATGCCAAAATATTTCAATAACAAAAGGTTTGCAAACACATTAAAACAAAACGCTGATTTATTTCGGTAAAAGGAACAGTAAAAAGGAATGAACTCAATTGTGTTTTCTAACGTGAAGCGTAGCAAGGTCATTTAGAAAAAGTAATTTCTTGATAACTAGCAAGGTGACCTGATGCTGTCCGAGATTTAATGAGGATCAACGAATGTTTCGCCCGCTCATTATTGTCGTCGAAATCAGTGAAATCGACCAGTTTTCGATCAAAACGATTGATTGCTTGCTCTAATTTAGGACCTACTGCGGTGTGCCTAATGGGAGCTTCACATGCCTCCACGCAGTGACTTAGTACACAATGCACTTTATTATACATTGCACTGTAGAGAACCTATATTTTTATCATAATAAAATAATTTATTTTTATAAAATAATTTTTATATATAACTAGCGAGGGTACATGACGTTGTCCGGGTGTGGAGAGATGCCGGGAGGGGGTGTCAAAATGACAGTCGGCAACCCATGTGGAGAGAGGTGTTAAAAGTGGCAGTAGTGGGAGAAGGGAATCAAAACAACAATAGGGTAGAGAGGGGTGTAAAAAAGTGGTAGTAGGCAGGCAGGCTCGAACCCATGACGCGAAGGCAGAAAAGAAAGTTGATGAAAATCTGACGTCGTACCGATGCTCCATGACGCAACCGGAAGTTAGGAACGTTGAAATTAAGCAATATCAATCAAACCGATACGACCCCTAGCTGCAGAAAACCGGGGAAAGGAATATATGTTTTTGGCCAATTTTTTTATATTTGGCGTCCGAGATTTCGAGCTTCACAACGATTCCGTTTCCGTCAGGATCCGTCGCCTCTGTCAAAAGTTTTCAGCATATATACAAACACACACACACACACACACACACACACACACACACACACACACACACACACACACACACACACACACACACACACACAGTTTGCCTTTTATTTTATAGACTAGCGGGAGTGTCCGGCGTTGCCCAAGTGTTTGGAGGTGTGTGTTGAGAAAAAAAAGGTATAAAAAGAAAGTAATAGTAGGCAGGCAGGCGCGAAGGAGGAAACGAACGTGAAAAAAGGTGACGTATTTACTGTTATGCCCATCGCTAAAACCGGAAGTGACGTTGGTTTTAATTGAGGCTAGTCAACAGAGTGGATAACTTGCTAAAATATCGATGAAAAAAAGTGCCTAGTAGAGGGTAAAATAATTAATGTTTTTATCTAATTTTTCGATATTTCTCGTCCTAAGGGTCGAGCTTCAAAACGATTAAGATCTCGTGAAAATCTGTCGCCTTTTGTCGAAAGTTTTAGGCATACATACATACATACATACATACATACATACATTTAAACAAACAAGTGAGGTTTATATTATAGATGGCTTGGTTTGACGTTTAAAAAGCAAAAGTCAACTATCATAATTCAATTGTACTTTAAACAGAATAATTTTCGAACGTACCCTTGTTATATCAAAGAATCTACTGTTGATTTTATATCTCTGACCTTTCTATTTGTGCGGTGATAATAACTTGATTCAAAGTCTAAAATGTAAACAGAAACATTCAGTTTGCACGCGCCCTTGTCATATCAAAGAAGCTACAGTTGATTAAATATATGTCCCACCTTTCTGCTTATGCGGTAATAAAACTGTTCAAATGCACCTGTGATGTTAGGCCGTAAAAGGCATTACCTTTTTGTCAAAATCGCCTGTTCCTTCTTTCATCGACATTTTCAATTATCAATTATCGATACGTATCAAAGACCTTCCGATAAAAAACCTATCTAAGAACACTGTCAGATGCATAAAGTACGTTTGTGTTAAATTTTAAAAAGATCGGCCCAGCCTTTTAAGAGTCCATAGGAAACGAACTCACACACACGGAGAAAGTTCGTTTTATATAATTGTGGATAAAATAGTTATTAAAAAGTGCCAAGCCGAAGTAGCTCCAGTTCTCTCCAAACTCTACAACAAATGCCTTAATGAATTATGCTTTCCAGGCTGTTGGAAAACTGCTTCTGTGGTACCAATATTCAAGAATTCTGGCGAAAGAACTGACCCATCAAATTATCGCCCCATTAGCTTCCTCCCACTTTTCGCCAAAATATTTGAGACCATAATTAACCATGCTCTCGTCCGGCACTTTACAGATGCTAAACTTCTGACTGACCAACAATATGGATTTAGACAAGCCCGTTCCACAGCTGACATCCTCACTGTAATCTCTGAACGTATATACCATTCACTGGACAAAGCGGAGGAGGGCAGAGCGGTAGCTCTAGATATATCTAAGGCTTTTGACAGGGTATGGCACAAGGGTCTCCTCAGGAAAATTAAATCATACAGTATCACTGGTAGAATACTTAACAAAATTAAATCCTTCTTAGATAAGAGAAAAATCCAGGTTGTCCTCGACGGTCGTACATCTAAACAGTGTGATATAAATGCGGGAGTGCCTCAGGGGTCTATCCTTGGACCTCTATTGTTCCTAATATTTATTAATGACCTCCCCGACAAAACTGCCTCTGAGATGGGTATATATGCTGATGACACTACGCTCTATAACAGGCATGACAGGAAAACAAATGAACACATATCTAAAGAAATGGCAAAAACACTAGAGGAAGACCTCCAATCTGTAGTGGAATGGGGACATAAATGGATAGTCACATTCAATGCTGCCTGACTAAACTGGTTTCTTTCAATAATTACAAGAAACCCCCTCTACCACCAATAGCAATGGCCAGTGACTCCCTGTCTGAGAGTACATCTTTCAAACTGCTTGGCCTAACGTTCACAGGAAACCTGAGTTGGAACAATTATATTGAAAACATTGCCAGGGCCGCTGCGAAAAAGGTAGGCTCTCTACCGTGATAGAAAACTACTGACACCTGAAAATATCCTGTACCTCTATAAGGCCACCATTCGCCCATGTATGGAGTATTGTTGTCACATTTGGGCTTGTGCATCTGCTACTTCTCTCTCGCTCCTAGACAAGGTTAAAAAAAGAGTCGCCAATCTGATAGGCCCTGAACTGGCATCTAAGCTTCAGCCTCTGTCCCATCGACGAAACGTTGCATCCCTCTGCCTGTTCTACAAGTATTTTAATGGTGAATGCTCTGACGAACTGCAGACACTTGTACCCCCACGATGTAGACACCCTCGACAAACCCGACAGGTAGCTAAATCCGACCCCCACACAGTAGAGATCCCTAGATGTAAAAGATCTTTCTACTCCAGTAGTTTCTTCCCCAGAACCGCTAGACTCAGGAATTCCATTCCAGGTTCCTGCTTCCCTAACTGTACTGACATGCAGAAGTTAAAGTGCAACGTGAACCGACATCTTGCTGCCCAAATCCCAACATAGTGCCCCAGTAGTTGCTGCCCCTGATAGTAGCCCCTACACCAAAGTGGTAATGTGCCTTGTTTGAGGTGAAAATGTAATTAAAAAAAATATATAGATAGATAAACATATATTACTCCAAGACCCCATGCAAATTTCACGTTGGTGTTTACATAAATCTATATAATTTACTGTTATTAGTTTTATAGTGGTTTATTCTATTCTGCCACTAGATCGACTCTTCCCGAAACCAGGAATAATGATAATGGTGATTATAGCAAAGGTCGTCGTGAGCAAGTAGCAATTTTTTCAATCCATTACTTCAGTTCGTTCCATTGTTTACTCCACTTTTTTCTTATATCTTTTCTTCTCGTTACAATACCGTACAACAATAATATGATCATGATCGAGCGATTCCAAATGTTAAGCAAAGGGATGACACGTGAATTTACACACACACACACACACACACACACACACACACACACACACACACACACACACACTTCTCCTGCTTTCGAGCTGACTACAATCTGGTTGTCTTCAAGTCCAACGTAAACAAGTTCTTGATGAGCCGTTCCACTTAGTTAACAAATTTACCTAATTTCTATTACTAACAATTATATATTGTTCAATTGACTACTGTACACTCTTAACCTTATCCTCGAGTGGTCTTTAGGCCTTGATAAGTGGTGATGCCTATGTAAAAAAAAATGATGCAATCATGAAGGGCAGACTTAAATTCATGATTAAAAACGTTTAAAATGAAGTCAACGTTTACAACAAAAAAATGGGGAAGTCAGCTGACCGGTTTCGCCCTCGCTTTATCAAAGCTGTATCGAGGGATTTGTTTTGGAGAAAAAAAAACACGAACGGGAATCGAAAATATGTACAAATAAAATCACGTTGCGTTACATTATGTATGGGGGAAAAATGGGGGAAAGCGATTGAAAATGTAATAAAAGTATGTTGTTTAGTTTGTCGTTCTGATTGAGGAGGATACGGTTTTTTGTTATCTGTGTGAATAAAACACTCTTCATAAAATCTTGGAAAAGATACCTAGACGACTGCTTTATCCTCTGGAGAACCTCCACACTTTGCTACAAAATCTACACTCAAAAATAAACTTCACACTAGAACAAAGCCCCACAGAACTACCTTTCCTAGACATCCTAGTAACAATAAAAAAACATCAACATAATCACAAACATCTACCACAAACCCACATACACTCAATAATACCGCCACTTCAAAAGCCACCATCCTAAAAACTGTCTAAAATCAATACCCTACTCCCTAGCACGTAGAGTCTGCACCATAGTAACAGACAGACACCTCCGTTCAACTAGACTGAATGAACTACAAATAACATTGCGGAAAAGAGGATATCCACTACCACTAATACAGAAAGGTATTGAACTGACTGAAAAAATTCCAATAGACCAACTAAGAACCCCAAAAGAACACAACAAAGAACAAATTTTAGCATACGTCTCTACACACAACACAAACAACCCAGAACTATTCACACAGATAACAAAAAACCTTATCCTCCTCAATCAGAACGACAAACTAAACAACATACTTAAAACAACAAAAATAATAAAAAGCAAACGCCAACCCAAAAACTTAAAACACATCCTAACTTCCTCAGAACTTGTCCCACATACTACAAAATGGGTTACAAAATGCAACAAACCGCGATGTGGAGTATGTGACATAATAATAGAAGGTAACACATACACATTCAAAAACCCAACACAAACATTCAAAATAAAAAGGATCTAAATTGCACCTCCAGAAATGTAGTATATGCACAAAGATGTACAACATGCAACAAATCCTACATAGGCGCCACCAAAAATTTCAGCAATAGAGTGGCCTTACATAAGAGCAACATCAAAATTGCAGATAACAGACACCTCTATGTTTCAAAACACGTACACACATGCAGTGGAAACAGCTTCAAAATAATGCCAATCTTCCAAACAGACAATTATTTTTATTTACTTACACAGGAAAAAACTTCATCACCAGATTCACTTCTGAACTGAACAGAGCCTAATATCATCACACAAAAACATGAAATGCAAGGTACACTCGCATGCACATCCATACACATCCATATATACACACCCACACATAAATCACATTACAACACACACACGTGCGCGCATACAACCACACACAGACATAACACCCCTATCTCTAATACAACACGCTGAACAATACCAAACCTACTTAACCTCGAAACCAACAACACTAGGAAACACCTAGAACCATAGTACAATATCTGTTCCAACACCTCGCTCCCTCCTCAGTCAGTGGAGGAGAACCCCCTCATGACTGAAACAACTATCATCCCTTCTATCATCTCCCTCCCATTCCTATACCCCCTCCAATTGCTCCCCCCTCTGGGGAACAAAATCTTCCCCACACTAGGAACCGATCCTGGGTCTGGCCATACCCACATGGAGAATAATTAATAGAAACATTAAAAAATCCCCTATACATATTTTAAATACACCCCTCTTTCTAAACAAACATAATATAAGGAATACCCGAAAAGACTAAAACGAAAAATCACAATACTAAAATCCAAGAATCAAAAAAATAAATATCAAAATAGAATGAAAGCACCCCTACCCTTATTTCAGAAGAGCTGGTCCCTCCCCCCTCCTCACACATACACATTAGCAACGACCTCGGATCACAGTCACCTTCCTAAGGAAGCAAATAACCTCATAATACTATAAAACAGTATGCACATTCTCAAACCAATAACAGCAAACACACACACGCACGCATACACACACACACACACACACACGCACACACACACACACACACACACCCTACCCCACCCTAAAGGAAAAGAAAAAAACACTAGCAGAAAGAGAGAGTGACTACAGCCAAGTCAGCGGTCTGGACAAGACCAATAAAAGAGTAATAAAAATTGAACATGCCAATGAATAATAAACACTTACTAGCCTCCACCCTTCGGAAACACTTCAAATGAAGTACGAAAATTGCCATTTTTACATCTCCAACACATTTGAAAATAATTTCTGACGAGGACGCTTCACAGAACGTCTGAAACCCGCGTAAAAACGATTTCAATGACTTAAAAACATTATTACAATGAACAAACATAATTCTCAATGAAAAACCAAGACACGGAATAATAAAATAATGTTAATAAATACACATTGTTGGTGACTACTCTTTTATATATATATATATATATATATATATATATATATATATAATTATTTACTATAATATTTAAATACCTGTAGGCACCAAGGTTTCATCCTTTCGGGAATCTTCAATGAAGGGTGTAACGATTAACACCAGTCGACAGATCCGAACCAGGTAACACGTTCCATCTCCGGCTCGATTAGCACCGTATCCAATCGGCTACCATTAACCGCAGAGAAACAATGTTTAATTCAAACATTTTATTTTTAAATGTTTTTTTACGTCAATCACTGTGATCTAATCGTTATACGATGATCTATGCATAATAATAATAATAATAATAATAATAATAATAATAATAATAATATATGTATGTGTGGTTTCGATAAGTCATATATGTATATTAAATATATATATATATATATATACATATTTCATTTACTTATATGAATTAATATAATATTATGCGTAAATTTTCAGGATTTACTTAAACAATCCTCAATACATAAGTAGAGCTAGGTAGTAAGTTATGAAAATATATATAGCAATTAAGCTACACAGATGATTCCGCGTTTTATCCTCGTGAAACGCGGAATACTTTGTGTAGCTTAACTGCCATATATATTTTTTATAAGTTACTATATATATATATATATATATATATATATATATATATATATATATATATATATATATATATATACTAAACTGCTCTTGAGCCGTTGGGTCAGTGTGTTATATTAGCTATGGAATTAATGTATAAGCGTGATACTTGTGACATAAAAAAATAGTTTTTTGTGACATAACAGAAACATTTCCATGAAAGTATATTGACATGAAAAAAGAATATAGATAGATTTCTATGAGTCGTTCTGTTTATAATTGTTTATTTTTGAAAAAAGAAACTTACAGCCATAGAATTATATTTGCTTGCTATACTTATAGGTAAATGAACAGATACCAGATTACTTAAAGTTAAATTCAAATTTTGATGTATCTTTTAATTTAAACGCGAAAAAAAAACAATTGCTACGTTAAAAACGTACACAGTAAAACAATATGTTTTATCGTCGCGTTGATTATTTATGTGTAACGCAAATTAAAACAAAAACAAGATATTTTCGGGGTTATTTATTTATGCTGGTAGTGTAGAAGAAAATGTATGAATGTTTTTTAAGAAAGGTGTATTAAAAATTGAGAATAAATTAAAAAAAAAATAAAGGCGGTGGGTAAATCGCCGTTGTAAAATGCTTATGTTTTTAACGGGTCAACGAAGATTTATTTGTAAGAAAATTGCATTAAAATACCTGAAACGTAATACGGAAAGAAAGGATGTAAAAAAATGCAGAAAGTATTAACAATTGTTTATTTGAATAATGTAAACGCGAAAAAAAAAAAACAATTGGGACGCTGAAAACGTACACAGTAAAACAATACGTTTTATTGTCGCGTTGATTATTTGTTATTGTACGAATGAGCAGCTGCATTTTGGGTTACAACACCCGTTACAAGGCCATTTTTGTTTTATAATTATATATATATATATATATATATATATATATATATATATATTCGTCTTGCTCCTATATATACGGTTTAATATAATTATCGATAGATAATTGTCTCTATAAAAATGAATACGTAATCTGCACGAATAAAAATGTCATATTTTTGCATAATTTACGACTGGGTCACGTCGGGCGGTTTGCTAGTTAACTGTAAATTAGATTTGATTTAATTTTATTTTAGGCAAGCTGCTTAAACATAAAAAAAATCACTGATAAATACACAATCAAGCACCTGTCTTAGATAAACAAACATTAAAAATTTTTTTATATTAATTCACGTCTTTTATTACCTTGAGGAAGTCTGCAACGGACAGCAAGACACTATTTTCTATAAAAAGCTTCAGTATATGCCTGACTTGTTTTGTATTTCAGCCATTAATAACCAACCGTTTTCTTTTATCGCCGATCAAAGTTTCAAACCGTTTTTTTTACTTATTTTTATAAATGAGTCACCACTTATCAAAAGCCGGAGACTATTCAAGGATAAGGGTTAATAGGTGTACGGTAATTAATGGGACACTATTCATCGTTAGTAGTGGAAATTTAAGGTTCCGCCTCATAAAGAACTTATTTACATTGGACTTCAAGAAGACCATATTGTAGTCAGCTGGGAAGCAGGCAATCAGTAAAGAGTTCTACGGGCATGCAATTCAAAGAAAGAAGCTTTGTTCAGGGAATCTACGTTTAGGTTTAGGCACAGATACAGAGTGAGGAAATTATTAATAGTGGCTTCAGCTAAACGAGTGTTTTCCTGTTAGTTTTAGAAGGTACTTGCCGAGGAAGATGAATGTGTTAAGTTGAAGGCGAGAAAGCGTTGGCTATGGCCGGCGTCAAGTGGCGGGGATTTTGTATCGTAGAGCGTTATAAAGCACATAGGTGTGTGGAAGCACTTTTGAAAGATGATCGGATTTTTATTCCTTTTCCTATTTTTTTTTTAGTTTGTTCCTCTGTAACGAAGTCTCAGACAAATTTGAAAACAAAGCCTTATGGACCGAAACGTTCCTAGGGGTTTGTTTCCAACTGAATCCTTCGACAGACACATCACATTTATATTATAGTAG
>NC_136511.1:32156220-32246220 GCF_053919585.1 Euprymna scolopes
ATATATAATATAATTTATATATGTATATATATATAATATAATTTATATATGTATATATAAAATATAATTTATATATGTATATATATAATATAATTTATATATGTATATATATAATATAATTTATATATGTATATATATAATATAATTTATATATGCATATATATAATATAATTTATATATGCATATATATAATATAATTTATATATGTATATATATAATATAATTTATATATGTATATATATAATATAATTTATATATGTATATATATAATTTATATATGTATATATATAATATAATTTATATATGTATATATATAATATAATTTATATATGTATATATATAATATAATTTATATATGTATATATATAATATAATTTATATATGTATATATATAATATAATTTATATATGTATTACAATATCGATAAAAAACGAAAAATTTCGAAATCCGTTTAAAAATTTCTTTAGAAATTTCAACTATTTCAAGAATAGGGCAAGTGAGTATTTCTCTAACCTAAGTGATTTTCCTTGTGTATTAATCCTATTATACTTTTCCTATAGTGTTAAAATTGAAACAGATTGTAAATTACATTTAGAAAGTATGATTTCTAAAAAAATGATATAATACAATAATTTAAAGTCTATGACACAATTACGATTAAAATCTAATTTTACAGACTAAAAACAATTTTAGCGTTTAAAAGTTGACTAAAGTATGTATCAAAATCTTGGTTTTGTCTTTTCATTGACCCAGTTTATTAGGAGGAAGGTGGGCTCTCTCTACCGTGCTAGAAAACTACTAACACCCGAAAGTATCCTGTACCTCTATAAGGCCACTATTCGCCCATGTATGGAGTATTGCTGTCATATTTGGGCCGGTGCATCGGCTACTAGTCTCTCGCTCCTTGACAGGGTTCAAAAGAGAGTCGCAAATCTGATAGGCCCTAAACTGGCATCAAAACTTCAGCCTCTGTCCCATCGTCGAAACGTTGCATCCCTCTGCCTGTTCTACAAGTATTATAATGGTGAATGCTCTGAAGAACTGCAAGCACTTGTGCCCCCACGACGTGAACACCCTCGACAGACCCGACAAGCTGCAAAATCCCACCCCCACACTTTAGAGATCCCTAGATTTAAAAGATCTTTCTACTCCAGTAGTTTCTTCCCCAGAACTGCTAGACTTTGGAATTCCATTCCAGGTCACTGCTTCCCCAACTGTACTGACATGCATAAGTTCAAGTGCAACGTGAACCAACATCTCGCTGCCCTAATCCCTACATAGTACCCCAGTAGATGTGTCCCCTGATAGAAGCCCCCTACATTAAAGTGGCAATGTGCCTTGTTTTGGGTGAAAATGTAAAAAAAAAAAAAAAAAAAATATATTTTTCAAAGGTTCACTTTTCACATTAAAACATCTTATTTCTGGGTCATGAAACCAGCATACGCCTCGGATTTAAGTCAATGCTCGCTCTGTAATGCGGAAAAATACCCCATCCTCCGGGCAATTCAGATAATTTAAGTCCAAATGAAAGATTGCCTAAAAATTACAAATGAGCATAAAAATAAATAAATAAAATAAATAAATAAATAAAATGGTGAATTGGTTCTCTGATGCTCATTTATAATTTTTAAATAATCTTTTATTTTTACTTAAATCATCTGATGAGATCGGCATGTCAATATTTTCCTGTCGATTGAAACAACCTGTAATGATTTAAGCAAAAAAACAAAAAACAAAAAACAAACAAAACAAAAAAAACAAAAAAAACCGGAGGCCGTAATATTAAAAACAGATATATGTAAAAAAATTATGTACAACGTTTATTGTTGTATTCATAGGTAAATCGTTATTCTGAATAATAACATTATCAGTTATAAAGTAGGACTAAAGGTAGACGAAAAAACAAAAAAACTTCCATGTACGTAGTGGAGACCTAAAATGCACAGAAACCCAATTAGCGCTAAGTTTATTGTAGCCTCAAAAACATGTATTACTAAACCTTTAAGTGAATCTATATCTAAAGTGTTTAAATTCATTATATTCAAATATTATTTCCACCAGAAAAGGACATTCTGTAGTAACAAAAATTTATTTTCGGTAGTAAATAATTCTCACCCAGTGAAAGAAAAATTAGATATTATAAATTATAGAATAAAAGCAAAATCTATAGCAACTTAAAATCCCACACAACGAACTCATAAAATAATTAAATAATACTTTAAATCTAGCTTTTGTAGGCGGTAATCGTAAATACGTAGACATTTAAAAATCTAAATCTTTCTGGTGTAAAAGAAAAACGGTAAAACTAATGTTTATAAAGATATTAAAAAAACCCCTTTAAGCCATATTATCATAGGAAGTTGTTTCAAATTAAAAACTTAATATTACTCCAAAGTTTCGGCATTTAAATGGGTTTATATCCTGGACCATTTTGGGCAAATCTTTATTTATAAATACTTGAGTATATATAATTATATATATATATATATATATATATATATATATATATATATATATATATATATATATATTGAAATTAGGAAAGGAAGACTTTTATGATTCATGATTAAAAGTAAATTTGTATATATATAAATATATATACTCCTTTAATCTTCTCTCCAAAAAGGGGGAACAGGAGAGGAAAGAAAGAAATGGGGAGCCAGCTGACCGGTTTTGACCCTCGCTTCTCAACGCTGTATCGAGGGAATTTTTAAAACAAAAAATGAAAAAGAGATTAAAATAGAGTATTCGACCATAACGCTGTTTTATTTTAATCGTTTTCCCAATTTTTTCTCCCTGTAAATTTAATAAAAAACGCAATTTTAATTCTTTGTTGTAATTGTATTAGATCAGCTCATTAAGTAGTCTCCCTTTACAAACCGATTTATTCAAAGTCTATGCCCACCCTTCTCAACCAGAACGCAGAAACACAAACAATTAATTAATTAAATCTCCTCAATATAAAATATAAATTATTATAAAAATAAATAAATAGATGAGAAATAAAAAAGTGAAGAGAAAAAAACTTTATCATATTAAATTAACATCAACAAATTCCGGGCAATCGTTTACCGCTATACTATCATTATTTACAACAACACGTTTGGGCCAAAGAAAAAACAATTATAGAAAAAATATATAAAATAAATAAAAACAAAAATAAAAGTAATAAATTAGAAATAAAAAGAAAGAAATGAACAAAACAAAACTAACGATATTAAATTAAAATGCTTTGTACAAGTTCCGGGAAATTGTTTGCCGCGGGACTGTCACTGTTTACAACAGCACGTTTGAACCAAAGTCAAATAAATATCTGACGAAAAGAGCTTTCTCGAAATATTATATAACACAGATATACAACCAGACCGACTTTCCCAGGTAACCACGAGCAAATATAAATATAATGTGTATAAGAAATATATGAATATGTACACATGTATTTGTAAGTTGTATTAATAAAACTTTCTCATCTGCTTCAGTTTTTGTCTTTCCGTTACCTCTGCATTGTACCACCTTCTACACATTCCATTTAAATATATATATGTATATATATATGCATATATTTTATACATATATATATATATATATGCATATATTTTATACATACATACACACACACATATATATACACACACACACACACACATATATATATACACTAAAAGATTCCACTTTTAAGGTGGTTAACACTAATTTTGCAGCACTGTATGCCATGTTCTTAAAATAAATATCAAATTGGAAAATGAGTATCTGAGCGCAGAATTTGAAAAAAAAAAAACAAAAAACAAAAAACAAAAACAAACAAAAGAAAAAACTTCAAAACAACGTACCTTTACAAGGGGAGGCAATCCTTTCCAAAATTCGAAGTTTGGTATTCGTTCAAGTCCATCAAACTTCCGTACGTAAGTATTTACAAGTAACCCGATCATGAGATACGATATAACCAAAACAAAAAAGCTGCAAAATATTCCAAATGAAATTACAAAAAACTAAGTAAACGAATAAAACTTTTGTATATCACAAAATAAATCCAAACTTTGAAATATATGGGGGAACTTATCTGTCTATTACTTATCACGCTAATATAAACAGCCATAAATTGCTATAACACTAGTCAAAATTATTTTTGTTTTACTAAGGGATGCTCGGCGCCTATCAAGACCCAATGGTCACTCTAAAGGTTAATGCGTGTTACGTAGACATCTGTAATGCTGGGACTTGGGTAACGTTTAATTATATAAGAGTGCGGCCTAAAAATGAAGACATTATGCAAAAACTGATTTGGTAGTTATGTTAGATATTTGCCGGGCAACGCCGAAATGTGTGCTGGTCGACGATTATTATTATGATCGGTATTAATATTTGTAAAAGAAAATGTAAAAACAATGTTATCAAAGCGAAATAAAAATTTACAGGTAAAATTATTTATGTTAAGATGTTTTTATAGAAATGAATGTTAGTTTTCATAGCTGGCACAAACAAAATGTTTACTTGGTAAAAAAGAATGTTAGAACATAAACAAACTGATTAAACTAGATTGCTTGGAAATACACGTCTCAGTTAGTCAAGAGTTGGGAGTAAGGGTTAGCAGACCCAGTTGGTAGTCAGAGGAAGAAAGATGCCCGTGGACCGTAATGACTCCGAGTATGGAAAAAATGTTGATAGTAAAAGTCTAGGACGAGCGTTGCAGCTTTGCAATGGGGGAAACATCCGAAATAAAGCTGCTGTAAATACCACCAAGACTTCGACTTGTACGAATCATCATTGGTAGCCCTTTTGAGGATCCATCAAACCAATATCAACCCAGATAGATGCGGTATGTTTCTTCAATTGGACGATGTAAATTTCAAGAGACTGTTATTTGTCCCTTAATGTTAAATAATTGTTTTATGTCCTGTTAAAACAATCACTAGACGATTAATAGCCACATTCATATCTAAACCATCGAATATAAATACACGTTAATAAGTACATCATATACAACCCCCCAATTTTATACAGAACCCAAGGATATTACTGTTTAATCTAGTGTTAAAGGCCTACAGTTTTTGTAGTGATGGCTTACAATTTTGCAAATTATGTTCATCGTATTTTAAATTTTCACTTTTCATTGTTAACTTATTGTCATCTCAATTGTTTAATTAGAATTATTACAAATATCGACAGGGACAAAAGTGCCAATCAGGGATCTCGATGGAGAAAACGCCCAAGGTCCAAGGAGATTGTGAGTGACACTACAGCGTGATCTTTTCAGCAAAAAATACTTACACGATTAGTATTATGCTTCCATTTGAAAGCGATTTTGGCGCCGGTTTCGAGCTGCAAGGTCCTGTGTAGACGACATTCTAAAATAAACAAAAGAAAAATAAAATCTTTATAATATAAGAATCAATTTAGAAGAATCAGTTTTTTTCTAGTAAAAGTGTTGATTTTAAATATTATAAACATGACTTTTTGCCAGTTAAAAACAGGCAAAAGTTATAGCCCATTGATTAATAATGCGTGCTTTACGTCAAATTGATGGTTAAATAAAGTTAAATTGTTGCTCATTTTTGCATTAAATACGAAGCTATGATTCATCACTAACGATGAATTGAACGGATAACATAATAATAAGTTTGCTGCACCTTATAATAAAAGCTCATACAACATTTCAACCAGATCGGCTAAGTATATCTCAGTTTGAGAAAAAGTGAAACAGACAGATAGATAACGAAATATGAAATATGACATATAAATTTAATCGAAAGTTATTTATATAAAACCAAAAACGATACGTTGAAGAACTATATTTATAGTTTTTACATTAATTTCAAAACCATTAAAAATGTTATTACTTAATAGTTCTTTCTGGTCTCCGGACCAAAATCACAGTGTAGTATCTGTTCTGATGCTACACTTCAACTTTTCTGTCATCGGCCAGTAGTGGAGATATACTTCATGACTGAGACAATTTCTATTTTTGTTCCTATCGTGTGTGCCCCTTTTTGGAAAGCTGGATTTTCTCTATATTAAAAACCGACATTTTGTTTAACTCTGCCCGCGTGGGGAGGCAAATAGATAGGAACCCTCCTCTACTAAATCAATTCTTTATTTTTACCTACTTCCAAAGGTCTCCTTTTTGGGGAGCTGGACCGTGTCACATTTTGCTTTCGTGGAGGAGCAAAAAAATACCAATAGATTCTTGGCGTTTTGGTTAAGATGAAAGTGTAGTATCTGTTAAGATGCTACACTTAAGTTAATTTGTCCTTAGTAGGGGGAGCCTTTCTGTACTAAGGTATTTTATTTCGCCTACTTTCAGAGTGCCCCTTTTTGGGAAGCTGATGTTACCCCACATTAAAAACAACCTGGTGTAACGTTTCGCTCTCACAGGGAAGCAAATAAATACTAATTATTTAATAGTGCCTTGATGCTTTGCCTAATATAAAAGTGTAGTATCTGTCCCTCACTACACTAGCATCACTTGACGCCGGAAGTTTGATTAAATTATCTCCCTTTAAAATTAATGCTAAAATATTTCAAAAGCTCTATCGTTTTTATAATAAATATCTTTTTATTTTATTATATTAATAATTATATTAAAATATTATAGATGTAATTATTGCGTACATTCAACATTGTTCCTAAATACCAACTATAAATGTATATTACATGACATTAATTTATTATACATTTTTTAAATGTACATATGCAAATGAGCTATATCGAGTTTGGTCTGAGAGAAACAGAGGATGAGTATATATACGGCATAAATGCGAACTGTTTGAAGCTATAGAAATATTATCATTTATGTATTTAGATGTATTATTTAGTATTAATGCAATGTTTTCCATCTGTAAAAAAGTAAAATTATATATATATATATATATATATATATATATATATATATATATTGTTTTTTCACCCAAACATCTGGCCTTGATGGAGGGGACACTAAAACTTGCTGCTATGGTTTCACATTATCTGAAATAACTACAAGAGAAGACTTGATTCCAAATATTTTTCATATATTATATCTCCTCTCTTTTGAAAATAGGATACGATTATGAATATCTCCAGCGTCAAATAATCTTTATACTCTGTGAAATTTACTTTATTTGTGAAAACTAAAGAGGGGAGATCTAACATATGAGAACTATTTGGAATCAAGTCTCCCGTTGCAGCTATTGCAAAGCTAGAATTTGCTGGTTCATTAAATGAAACAACAATTTATGATATTTAGTCATAAATTGTAAAACATATCAATTAAAAATTATATATGCATGAAAAAATGGAGAAAGTGGAAAAATATACAAAGACAAACCGGGAATAACATTTTAGATAATGAATTCCTCATTGGTAATATGAGATGCGAAAGAAAATTCCTTTAAAGAACTAAATAGACAGAATTTTAGCTCGAATGGTTTAATGCATCAACCAGTGAATTATAGCTTTGCTACAATTATAATTTGCTAATTTCTTATTTTACTCTGATGAGAAGTATAGCAAGAGTGACATTCCTTGAAACTCCATGGAATAAGGAATTGTTTTTGGAGTATTCTGTTGAATAATAAATTTAATTGGAAATTTTAATTTACGGTTTTAAATTCTTTTATTTAATCTCATAATAAATTCTACTTTCTATTGTTTCTGTGTTGAGCTTTTTTTTATTTGGTTGGGATTAATTCATTAATATATAAATATTAATATTCATATTACATAGAATTTTATCTTAGATTATATCTGGAAAACATTTATTTCCGCTGTATTGATTATTTCGACACCTTTTTTAATTCGCTTTTAATCGAAGTCAAAGAGCGAGTGAAGTGCCGTATATGGAGAAAACGCTGTAGCTGAGAGAACTGTTCGAGATTGGTTTACCGGATTCAAACACGGTAATTTTGACCTCAATGACGCTCCTCATTTCAGAAACTAATCAGGAGAGACGAAGACCACCTCAGTGTTATTTTGAAGGAAGATGGTCATAAGACATGTAGAGAATTGCGTGAAAAGATAAATTATGATTTTGCGACAATTTCACGCTGCCTTTAGACGATGAAATTCACACAAAAACTTGGAGTTTGGGTCCCACACGAAATTATTTTTGGTGTTAATATTCTTTGATTTTCTTTAAAAAAATCGGCGGGAACTTATGCAGCAAGCTAATATATATATATATATATATATATATATATATATATATATATATATATATATTAGGTTGTTAAAAAAATAATGGCCGATTTCAGAAAAAAACATTTATTCTTGAAAAATGAACAATAGAAATGGTAAAATTAATCAAAATACGAGCCTTGCATCGTCATACATCTCTGCTATCGATCTACAAGATTATTTCTTCGTCGTTGATAAAAGTTATTGATTCCATCTCTTCTTTGGACCGAAACGTTTTACTATTTAAAAGAGAGCTTAAATGCTTTAAAAATGATAATCAGGAGATGAAAGGTGTGAAGAATATATAGGATGTGGTAAAGTCTCTTATACCAAGTCTGCGAATTTCTGCAGAGTCAATCTTGCAATATGTGGCCGTGCGTTATCGTAGAGCAGAATTGAATCACGCCGATTTACCAAGGCAAGCCTTTTTTTTATTTATAAGGAAGCATTTCGGCAAGTTGATTATAGTAGATATCTTCTGTAATTCTCTGATTGGTTACCAAAAAGCTGCAGTGGATAAAAGCGATTGCATACCACCAAACTGTCATCATGATCTTTTGCTGATGCAACTTTGGCTTTGGGAAGTGTTTGGGAGACTCATTATGATCAAGCCATTAACCAGGTGGTTTACGATTATCATAAAGGATCCACTTTTCGTCACAAGTGACAATTCGGTCCAGTAACGGATCATTTCTGTTAAGCACACAAAACATTGAGCAGAATTCAAATCTCCTAAGTTTTGATTTTCATTGAGCTCATGAGGAATCCATTTATCAGCTTTTTCACTTTTCTAATGCACTGTAAATGGCGTGAAACTGTTACAGCACTGACGCCAAGTGTCTGAGACATTTCTCTGATACATTGACGAGAATTTTGTTGCACAACTGCTTGCGATTGTTCGTTGTCAAGACTGCATGCTCCCTCTCTACCTTCTTCATCTTTTAGGCTTTCGTCTCCACTACGGAATTTTTGGAACCACCTCCGTACTGTCTGATCACTTGTTGACCCCTCTCCCCATGCTCTGTTGATATTAGAAGAAGTTTTGGAGGCATTGTGCCAAAGTTTGAACTCATGCAACATAAGGAGGCGACGCTCATGTTTTGGATTATTCGTCATTGAGGCCCTGTATGCTTCCAAAAAACTTTTGCCTGGAAATAAATGAATTAAAAAATATTAATTAGTATATAACCCTAAAATGAACTACAAATTTTGTGTTAAAATGACTTTTCACAACATATCATTTTAGGCGGCCATTATTTTTGTAACAAACTTATATATATATACACACATATATATATATATATATATACTAGCGGGGGTACCCGGCGTTGCCCGAGTGTTTGTTTCCGGGACGGGGGGAAGTTTTAAAAAATGTTATGGTAGGTAAGTAGGAAGGATAAAACCCGGAGTCATGAGTAAAAGTAGGAAAATAAAGTGTGAAAAAAAAAACAAACAAAAAAAACATCTGCAACGTTAACAGTTCGGCCACCAAGAAAAGTCCATTCCAGTTGTTTAGGAAAAAAAAAACGACTACGGTAGGTCGGCGCGAACATGAAAATATAATGTGAATTGTCCAGTACGCTAACCACTACGCCACAGAGCACTGCAGCTTAGTTTAGTGATTTTAAATAACTTCACATGAAAGAACTACGAAGCCAAACCGGTGTTCTCTTCTCAACTGTTCCTTGTGAACGATCCCCAAACGGCGTTAAGTGGTGGCAGGGGGAGGAGGAATTTATTAGAGAGAAAATATTTTACCACTTCCATTGATCTTAACCGATTTTGGCCGTGACTTCTCAGCAGAAAAAGTATAGAAATCTAAGATTATCGAGGAATTTGAGATATAATAAGCCTATAACACACCTCAGATATTGTTCTGCCGTTTATGCATATTATATTTGCATGAAATATCTTGATTTTTAATCCTATTAATGTCAAAATCAGACAGGAAAAAATGAGTTCATTTTATTTATATAGAGAAGAAGATATATATATATATATATATATATATATATATATATAGTAATAATTGTCTGTAGTTTTGAGATGAGGTAATTTCATTGATTGAGATTGTCGGACTGACGTCCTCATCTTGGTTGTTATAGTTACAACGGTTACATCAGGTGTTTTGTATCGAACTGGGGAACCGTTTGTTAGGAGTCTTGAACCCAACCCTTTATTATTATTACAGGGGTACCGTGTTCAGACTCCAGCAAGGCTCTGGGACATAGTTGCTGATTCTCTGTTTTGAAAAGCGGTAACTAAAGGGAAGACGGAAAAATCGGGTATACCCAACCATGTCTGGATGGAGAGGGCGGACCATCGCCCCCCCCCTGTGGGATGAAGCATCTATTAAAATGCAGGAAAGAAATAGTGAACAACTGTGTTCATAGGATAAAATTTTCTCTAGGATAGAGATACAAAATAATTTAAGAACTAACAATAACAATAGAAAATAAACGAATGTAATAAATAAATAAACATGCATATACATAAACTATCACACACACACACGCAAACACACACATACATATATATAAACTAACATATTAAATAAATAAAAACTTAATCTAGATTTAAAACAGGTCAAGACACTAGATATCTACGCTAAATAGCAAACACAAAGGAACGGGTCAACCAGAGGTCAAATTGAATATCAGTGTAGCTTAATCGACATATATATTTTATAACTTACTAACTAGCTCTACCTACGTATTAAGCACTGCTGAAGTAAATACTTAAAGTTTACGCGTAAATTTATACTTTCGTATATTAATTTATGTGAGTAAATGAAGTAGTTATTATATATATATATATTAGTTTGTTAGTTTGTTTATATATATATATATATATATATTAGTTTGTTAGTTTGAATATATATATATATATATATATATTATATTATTATTATTTGAGGGTAAACAGTTACATATGGTCGCTACAAATAGCCATCTGTTTCAGTCGAAGAGACTTCATCAGGCGACCTGAAACCTCTCGACACCAACAAGAAAAATGAAAAATGGGATAGATTAGAGAGAAATTAAAAAATAAAAATAAAAATGGAGCTCCTCAAAAAAAAAGTGTAAAAAGTTCATAAGGAGTTTATAAAAAATTGCGAGCTCTCTAAAAAGACGATAGCAAAAAGGGAAAGATCGCATTAGGACCTATTGGAAGATTATTCAAATTTTTTTCACAACAGAATGTGAATTTGAAATAAAAATGGGTCATAATTTTACTGGGGATGTGAGTTGTATAAGAGGGTGGTGTGGAGGGTGGTCTACTTATATTGAACGTTTCACGAAAAGAAAAGGACTTTGCACGTGTGTGATTTTACTACGAGACTATTTACTATTATAAACTTTAATTAATAACTAGTAAAATGAATGCTTTACATAACACATAATAATATGGTGGAATTTAACACCTTTTATAATTCATTATAATGATGATACTAACAACTGCTTATCATTAACAATATGCATATATTTTAATATTTATATTTAATTTTCTTAATAATTTCTTAATAATTCCATAATAGTTTTTAACCGAAAATTTTATCTTATATATAATCCATTTTAATTTTTAATATCCTGATACTATTTAACTAAATATATACTTATGTCTGTATAACAGTACCTCTGTACGTAGGTTTATTTCTCTAGACGCCCGGCTGTGTATATTTCTTGTATACATACGTATATATGTTGATGTTCATATAGCTGATTTTGCTTATGCATATATATGTATTTATATGTGTGTGTGTCTATGTATATATATGTGTATATATATGTGTGTATATACATATATGTGTGTGTATATATATGTGTGCGGGTGTGCGTGTGTTTGTGTGTGTTTGTGTATCTATATCTGTATTTGTATATATCTATATATATGTGTATGTGTGTATATATGTATACATATGTATAAGTGTATGGATATATATGTGTGTATATTTGTATATGTGTGTGTATGTATGTATATTTGTACGTATGTGTATATTTGTATACTTGTGATTATATGTGTGTCTTTTTTTTATTAAATTTTCAGCCCAAACAAGGCACATTGCATCTTTGGTATAGGGGGCTACTATCAGGGGCAACAACTACTGGGGTACTATGTAGGGATTTGGGAAGCAGGATGTCGGTTCACGTTGCACTTGAACTTCTGCACGTTAGTACAATTGGGGAAGCAGGGACCTGGAATGGACTTCCAGAGTCTAGCCGTTCTGGGGAAGAAACTACTGGAGTAGAAAGATCTTTTACATCTAGGGATCTCTACTGTGTGGGGGTGGGATTTAGCTGCCTGTCGGGTTTGTCGAGGGTGTCTACGTCGTGGGGGCACAACTGTCTGCAGTTCGCCAGATCATTCACCATTATAATACTTGTAGAACAGGCAGAGGAATGCAACATTTCGTCGATGGGACAGAGGCTGAAGCTTAGATGCCAGTTCAGGGCCTATCAGATTTGCGACTCTCTTTGGAACCTTGTCTAGGAGCGAGAGACAAGTAGCAGATGCACCAGCGCAAATATGACAGCAATACTCCATACATATAAGATTGTAAGAAGGCGTGTTAGAAAGGAAATAATGTGGTTTGAGGCTTAACCTTTATATTTTATTTTATCTATGTTAGCTTTGGTCTATGATAACGCAACAGTGTGAGTAGGTATTAAGAATTGAACTACTAGTTGTGCCCAACCTATATTTTAGATGACAGGAGGGTTGAGATGTGACTGCAATATAGTACGTATAAAACAGTAAGTTTCGAGTCATGTAGAATTAGGTAAATAGATATATGGCCGGGTTTGCAGTAGATGCGAATAAAGTTGAAGTTGTAGGTATACAGCGTGTTTCTATTATTGAGGGAAGATAATTTCAGCTTTCAAGTAAGAGTCATGTACATTTAGCATAACAAGGAGTACAGGTTCAGTTTCGTATTAATCTTTGCAAAACTATTTAGGAGACAGTTATGTAATGCAGATCGCTTTGCTTCCGAGTACATACGTTGGCTGTTAAATACCTAACTGAATAGGAATGAACTCCAATGCATGTCTAAGAGGTAGACATGTATAGATGTTTAGTGATGACTAAGCAGTTAGCATGTGAGGGTTAGGGACCGGAAGTTAAAGATTCCACTACAAATGCTGTGCAACATAGGAGTTAAGTGGCAGCTTGGTGTGAAGGAGCAGATTGTTAGCGTTCAAAAACCAGGGTTCATTTACTTACGAATAACAGTAGATCTCCATTAGGGTTAGAGTTTCAGGTAAGGTTAAGTTTGAAGAAAATTAAAAAAAATATTTTTTTGGCATGCAGGTTAGACAGAGGTAGTCGTCATGGAGGTAAGATGCATATTAGGATTTCGTAGCTAGCCGTTAGGTGTTTTTTTCCAGCTATAAGAAGAACAACTAGTTCTTGGTGATTCAGAGTTCCTATTCTGTATTTATAGGCAGACATTAAGGCCAGGCACAGAGCATTGCATCTACTCAGAAAAAAATAAATATAGCTGTATTCTTGCGTGTGCGTATGTTCTTTTACGTATATATTTACGTGTGTATGTTTGTGTCGCTTTCGCACATGTATGTATGTATTTGTATATTTGGTACGTATGTATGTATGCGGATATGTGCCTCAGCATAAATGTGTCTGTATTAGTCAATCCCCCCACCCCTAACTTAACGCATAACGACATGTAACTCTCGTAGTAAAATCATACACGTGCAAAGTCCTTTTCTTTCCATGACACGTTCAATATAAGTAGAACCCCTCCACACCACCCTCCTATACAACTCACAGTCCCAGTAAAATTATGACCCATTTTTATTTCAAATTTACATTCTGTTGTGAAAAGTTTTGAATAATCTTCCAATAGGTCCTAATGCGATCTTTCCCTTTTTGCTATCGTCTTTTTTAGAGAGCTCGCAATTTTTTATAAACTCTTTATGTACTTTTTACACTTTTTTTTGAAGAGCTCCATTTTTATTTTTATTTTTTAATTTATCTCTAATCCATCCCATTTTTCATTTTTCTTGTTGGCGTCGAGAGGTTTCAGGTCGCCTGATGAAGTCTCTTCGACTGAATCAGATGGCTATTTGTAGAGACCATATGTAACTGTTTACCGCCAAATAATATAAAAATATTTTGCTCTTTTTATTGAGCACTCTTTAACAACCTCGTTGTTTTCATTAGTTCTGACTTTTGAACACCTCAAACCTTAATATATATATATATATATATATATATATATATATATATATATATATATATATATATAAACACGCTTTAAATCTATAGACTGATAAGAAAAATGCTGTAAAGTACACATATATACAACGACAGACTGTAACACCATTCATTCGGCATTGGATAACTGACACATGGCAGTGGATGTTCTTATCTTGTCTTTCAATCCGGCAGAAACTGGATCATTCTGGTAGCGTATTATCTGACCAGTTGCGACAATCGTTCTTGGGAGTCCTTATCCTAGCCCCCTGTCTTTCGGATGGACCAAGTTTATTTCTTACTGCTTGAGGCGCCCTGACCGGGAACTACAGACGGGGCTGCCTGGGAGATTTTTACAATGTCAGAGTTTTTCTCCCTATATTCTCTGTTTTGACCACCTCAACTTTCTGAACTTGTGTCGCACCTTTCTGTTATAAGAAAGAAATAATTAACGTCGGACAGAGAAACTGGATTCCTTTGAAAAAGATTTCAATATGAAAGAAACAACGTGAACTACTAATATATCATGTCTCTACAATTATTACAAGAAAATAAAACGTTTTCTAGGAATCAAACACATGAACTGATGGGCATTTTTCATTGATGCCATTTTCCAGAAGCAGATCCTCATCTGCTGAAAGATTAAAAGACCAAAGCATTTTTTTCATCGCCATTATTTGATTTTTCTTTTTTTCTTTTCACAACTAATTTCTTTTCACACGCACAACATTTTTTCAGATAATTAAGAAAAATAGAAAGTGAATCTTAAGTTTACTATGACAGCTGCGTTACTCTTGCTTCCCTTATTTAATCCTTTAGTTCTCACATTTCATCAGGGATGTTTCTGACAAAGAAGTTAGATTAGCTGTTTTCTGAGTCAGAATCTATCCAAACTAACAACGTTGGAAAGTTTTTGACCTTGAAATACTTTTTTTAGCTCCTTACCTCAAGTGGCTCTATGACTTGTCTGGACTTATTTCCATGCAAACAAAATTACGATCCGCTAAACTACCCCGTTCCATATCTTGCTTCCTATTTTGTACTGAAAACACACGCACACATACACACGCACGCGCGCGAATTAAACTTCACTTTTCTAAAGACGTTCGTTTATCCGAACAAAACCGTATATATCTACGTTTATTTGGTTATTAATTTTTTGTGTTTATTTGTTTTTCCATTCTGTCTTTCACATATTCTGTCTCAATAAAAGTTCATTTGATGAAATATTGTGTATTTAATCATCATATATCCATACTAACGAGTTACTGGCCTTTCATTCTCTAAGTTCCTAATCTCAAACATAATTTCTTTAAACGTAATTATGAAAAAAAAAAATCCCATGTTTGGAACGCAATAGCACGATACAGCCTTAAACACAGCGCGTGTGAAAATATCAGCAAGAGCAGTTGGCTTGCGAAGATATTAGCAGCAGCAGCCGTTAAAGCACATATGCAAATTAGGAAGTATGCACGGGCTCGCGTCACAAGAAAAGAAAAAAAAGGACAGCATGTGGTCGAGGAGAGAAGCAAAGTGCGCGCTGGGAAAAATGAACGTGTAAAGTCGAAGACGAGAAATAACTGGCTGTGGCCGGCATGTGGTTGGCCGGAGAAGAAAAGTGCGTAACGGGCGAAATAGACGTGTGGCCCATGGTGGCGGTGAGAGACATTTAAGCTGGTGTTAAGACAGCCGGGCTTTGTTAATTTCATGGTAGACTAAATGAAAGAAGCAAACATTATTGAGAAAGTAACCGTAATAAATGCCTTTTTGCTAAAACAGAAAAACAAACGCAAATTCAGATTTATTTTTGTTTGTTTGTTTCTTTGCGAAGGTACCAGACGGTGTGAATTCCAAGAGAGGTCCGATCTGTAACGAACACGGTTCGAGTGTAATGGCCACGTTATAACTTTCCTGTTGGTCGTCTTTAAGTCCAGTGTTAAAACACTTGTCTATCTTTCCTCTTAACTAATCAAATCCTGCTTTTTCCACACATGGTTTTAAATCCTCTCATAGTGTTATTTATCATCCAACTGGTAACATCATTAACCTTATCTTCGAGTAATTTCTTTCTTTCGTACGTGTGATTCGTCATTAAACATTGCGTGACTTACCATCGTGTTTGTCTGTGGATCAAAACTAAAGCCAGATATTTTTGCTTCTGTGTTCGCATTGCATTTCAAAACGATCCGCGATGAATCTCTACAAAATAAAATAGAATATAATACCTCATATAATTAATAAATATAAAAATTAGTGTTGGGACGATTAATCGGAATTAGCAATTGTAAAATTTGGAACATTTTTTTTTGTATCTGAATCTTAATCGATAAAAATTGTGGCTGTTTTCTGATTCTAAAACCGATTCTTTTAATTTTGTTTGTCTTAATTTGCTTACAACTTAATTTTCTCATTGTTGTTATTAATAATAAATGATGAACATTGATTGATTCTAAACACAAGTAAATCGCAGGTAAATTTTTTTTACACCCTATGCAGTCAACTTGACACAAGCAAGTTGAGTTCAACTCGTACCGCGTTAACCGCGTTATTGAAACACAACACTATTTCACTTGGATTTAAATCCAAATAAGATATATGGCCAGTGAAAGTATTGCGTTACTATGATTAGGAGCCAATTTTATAGAAAGCATCCCAAGTAGGGAGTTGTTCAGCAAAACACTTGTTCACCTTACATTTAAATTTCTGAATATTGGTACAGTCGACCGACACAGAAAGCAGGAAGGTAATTCAAAGGATAAGCAGTCTGATGAAAGAGTATATTAGAGTAGAAAGTTTGTGGCATCTTCGGTTTGCATGATAGTGTGGGATTTTGCTACTTGTTGAATTGTTCGGAGTTATTTACATCGTCAATCTGCACAAAATCACTGATTATTATATTATTATATTACTATCTAAATGTCAATTTACTTGTCCGCACATGCAGTGTCACAAAAGAACCATTTTCATCGCGAAGATTCATTAATCAGAAACGAATAACATACCTTTATAATCGCTCTTTATCAGTTAAAATCATTAAAACCTTTTCCTCTTAAAACATTTTCAATACAAAACATAGCTGTCTGTTTACGGTTCAAATTCGCGATTTAATTTTTAATTAAAAAGTCATGTTTAGAGGAGACTGTAAGTCTTTTTATTATAGTTTTTTTTAATTAAAAAATGTGTAAGTGATTTGACATCTGTTAATTTATAATACCTATAAATATATTCAGAAAAACATAAAACAAAACAATGTGTTTTGTTTTGAATTTTCATTGAAAAAAATAAAATTCTTTAAAATCATTTTTTTTAGCGTAAAAAGTTTAAAAAATTTATTAAAAATTGTTCTAAATTCGTCGTTATTTGGTTTATTTTTTTCATCCATTTATTTATAATGTGTTTTTTTTAAATCAACTACCGTGGAATTTCAACAAGTTCTGCTAGTTATTATTATTATTATTATTATTATTATTATTATTATTATTATTATTATTATTATTCTTATTATTATTGTTATTATAATTATTATTATTGTTATTATTATTATTATTATAATTATTATTATTATTGTTATTATTATTATTGTTATTATTATTATTGTTATTATTATTATTGTTATTATTATCATCATTATTGTTATTATTATTATTATTATCATTCTTCTTCTTCTTATTATTATTATTATTATCATCATTCTTCTTATTCTTATTCTTATTATTCTTATTATCATTATTATTATTATCATTATTATTATTATTATCATCATTATTCTTATTATTCTTCTTCTTCTTCTTATTATTATTATTGTTATTATTATTATTATCATTACTGCTATTATTATAATTCTTCTTATTATTATTCTTATTCTTCTTATTATTATAACACAACATGCGTTTCCCAATAAAGCAGCTTTTACTTACTTCATACTTCTCGTGTAAGAAATAGCGTAAAATCCATTCCAGATACCAAACGTTGCGTCCTTGGCGAACCCCAGAATAGAAACACCTTGGTTTATACTCCTAACTGTTACCTAGAAGAAATAAAAATCCAAAGAATTTTTATGTTATTCTCATCTCTGGTATCCTCATGTCAATATAGTTTGCCCTAACAATAAAAGTCTTTCAATCAACTCCGTTCAGTTTTTTATTACTTAACCTGACCTTCAAATTTAAATGCTCTATATAAAATAATTCAGTTTAAAATTAAAACGCAGTATTTCAAACTAAATCAAAATTAAACTCCAAATAAATATATTAACACCTCAACTTCAAATAAAATTCAAAATCAAATTAATAAATATAAATTTAAATTAGCCATAGTTCGAATAAAAACAGTAATTCAAATGAATAAAGTTAAACTTTAATTTTTTATTCTTTAAATAAAAAAACGAATTTATAAATCAAAACTTAAATAAAATATGTATTAAATAAAAAATCAAATTAATAAATATAAACTTAAATGTTGTATAAATATAATTATAATATTAAATAAAAAAATGAAATTTGAATTTTGGCTACTACACTTCATATTAAAATGTCAGTTCAAACAAGAAATTTAGATTAAAATTGAATCTCATATTTCGATTGAAAAACATAATTAAATAAATAAAACTTAATATTTAAGCAAATATTATTAAACTTTAAATAAAAGGAATTTTAATTCATATTAAATAAGATTATCTTAACATTACTTGAAAAAAAAGTAAAAATATAAAAATATAAAAAAGTAAAATATCTTAAAAACATGTAAAAAGGTAAAATATCTTAAAAAAATATAAAAATATAAAAAATATAAAAAATTAAAATATCTTAAAAATTGAAAAACTCTACTCCAAAAAATTCTTAAATTCAGAAAAGCTCAACTCAGACTAAATTAAGTTAAACTTTAAATTAATAAATACAATGTAAAATTAAAACAGCTCAATATCAAAATAAAAAAAAAACAACAAACAAATTTTACACCCACAAAGTTTATTTAAAATCTGAATAAAATAAAATAAAATGTAAAACAAAACAAAAAAAAAAACCTTTGGAGCTAATTTTTTTTTCAAAGGTTGCATGTTATTAAATTTAAAATTTTAATTCAAACATATTTATTTTAAAGCCGGAAAGCGTTTAATTTGCGTTCAACAAACAAATTAGGCGATGAAAAATATGAACTTAATAAATTATATTCAATTAGTGTTTTGTTTCGCTAGAAAACATACCATATATGGAATCGTTAATAAAATTCAGAATAACACACCCTTCTGATGAGATGATCATCAACGCATCTCCGTATATAATTGGACCATAATAAGACATTTAAACATTCAATAGCGGGGGGGGGGGCTCCAGATTTTGCCAGGTCGTAAAATACGCTTATATATGGCATTTTTATCGTTCAGATTTCGTATAATATATTATAGAGCCGTTATTTCAAAAGTAAAATAAAAAAAATATTTGGATGCCATCAGCTAAAATCGAAACCGGAAGCAAAACTGTAGCTTTCAAAGCTGGTGACGTTACCAATGTTCCAACGTGGAACACATATAAACTGATTAAAAATAAATTAACATGGATGTACAAAATGTATAATGATGTTTATTTTTCAATTTTGACCCATTTTGGAGTTTTCAAAAGATTTTTTTAACCGACCAAAGCTCCATAAAAGAACGGTTTATAAAACAACTTTTAGTTTCTGAGGAGATGGAATTTGAAAATATGGAGACAGACACACAGACCCATATAACCTTTTATATATTAGATGTTAACCATAACGGAAAAGTCAGGCACGGAGCGAAATTAATTTGTATCATATGTGGTTGAGTTGTAGAGAGAATTGTGAAGTTTATTAAAGCTGAGAACCGACATGATAGTTCCTTATATACTCATAAGATACTAATATTTATAAATGCAACCCATTTTTGTATTTGTGATGTACTTTTGATCGCGTAGGTTAACCATGTTTGTAAAACTCATCCATTTGGATCTTCCTTTTTTATTTTTATGAAAAGAGAAACTTTGAGTCTTTCCTCCTCCTCCTCCTCCTCCTCCTCCTCCTCCTCCTCCTCCTTCTTCTTCTTCTTCTTCTTCTTCTTCTTCTTCTTCTTCTTCTTCTTCTACTTTCCTACTTCTTCATGCATCAGGCCTTATTCCGCAGACATCGATGATCATGACTCTTCAGTCTCTTCTGCATTCGAACATTCTAATGCTATCTATGGTTGTGTCTCTCGTGATCTTGTTGAAACCGTCTGTGAACTTTGTTCCCTATTTTCTTCCGCTTTTCTTGCAGTCGAGTTTTCATAACATCAAATATTTTTCCATCTCGTCTTCGGGCACTATATGTCAAAGTACTTTCACTGTCTGATGTGGATGGTATTTAGAAGTAATCTGTTTCTTTACGTGTCTTTAAAGCGCACAGTTATAGAATAGTTTTCATCTTTGACGCAGTCTATTGCATTATTATAATATTTCGCGAGATTATCAAAACTCCAAAGTTTGGGGAGTAAAAGAAAGACAGATGTTAAATCGCGAAATCCTTCACACATTTGACGATATTGACGTCGGTTTTGTAGCTCCAATCAGGCAATAGCACCAGTGTGCTGCTGAGCCAGACGCAGGGCTTCAGGATAGAAGATGTTCATGTCGGCAGGATGCAACTATTCTCTAATCTGTTTGTCCATAGATAGGCTCTCGTTTCTTTCTTACATATTATTGAGCTCGAATTGACTTCACTCGTTGTGTTCTTAAGTCCATTCAAACAAAAGCTTCACCGTGGTAGTATCTGTAATCTCTAATTTAAAATGAATCGATCATTTAATCGTTCTTAAATTTTAAACCTTTGATATTTTTGAATTTTCAAATGTGAAGTTTTATTTAATTTATGCCTAAAAGCATTAAACATACTCAACAGAAACGTGGAGGAAGATTTATGAATTAATGTCTAATATTTGTTCTTCACAAAAATCGATTTTTACAAAGCGTTTGTACCCATTTTAATCCATTTTGCATAGCACTAAATTAAATTGAATATAGTCCACACTTGGACAACTTGCGCCGAGTGGACATGCACCAAAATTCAGAATAATCGTTTAATGTAGGAGTGACTAATGCATAATCAAATATATAAATGTATGAACATACTTAATAACATTATAAAGTTATACATATATATGTATATATATATATATATATATATATATATATACATACATACATATATATATATATATATATATATATATATATATATATATATATATATATATATACGAGTAAACAGTTAATAAAACATGTTAAAAGACACTTTGAAATGAGTTAAAACATATTTAATCCGAAAAAGAAACACTTGATAAGTGCATAGTCCTTCATCCGCGGAGTTTCGAAGAAATACTTTCCTTCTCATCAGAGGGTAGGAATTAGCAAAATGTAGGATCGGATTTTGCATGCAAAAGTATTTGATGAAACAACAAGTAAGTCAAAGATCTTACTTGATAACAAAAAAGTGAAGCAGAGGGAATATGGTGAAGAAAAAGGTGATTACACGTGAATGGATAGTCTGGAGGAAAATAAATAATCCAGTGACGATAAAATCCAAATATATAACTTCAAGAAAGTTAATTTATTTTATATATATATATATATATATATATATAATTATTCATACGATTATGTTTTTAATACCTATAGACACTAGTGTTTAATCCTTTCAGGAATCATCAGCGTAGGGTGTCACAATTACCGCCGCTCCGAAGATTAGGACCCGGAAACGAAGCCATTAGCAAGGAACAAACCCACACGGCCATCGTTAACAGCGAGAAATATAGTTGAAATTTAAACATTTATTTTTAAATATCAAGAGTGTGAGGTGTCTAATTATTATGACATCATGGTCTGCGCATGTAAACTTAAGTAACCGACTTTTACCTTCATACAGAGTGCTCAATAATAAAAACTAAGTTCTTAAAGGGGCTCACATAATTATTCATGGATTTTTTTTAATCCCTACAGACACTAGTGTTTCATTTTTTAAAAATCATCAGTGCAGGGTGTCACGATTACCGCCGGTCCTGAGATTGGAAGCCGGCAATGAAATATATATATATATATATATATATATATATATATATATATATATATATATATATATATATATATATAAAATAAAATTACAATAAGTTTACCAAGGTAATCAAAATGGTAAACTTAAAATATATTATAAATATTAAAGAGTTAATATTTACAAATAAACTCAGCCAGATGTAAAATCTCAATAAAACCGAAAAGGAAATAGAGCTTATAATATAATATTCCAAGGAACTCTGCCTTATTATTTTCGACCATTTGGAATTTACCCATTGGATTGAAATTTTAAATTCGACCGTTTTGGATTTTACCATTTTTGGATTTTTACCCTTCATCGGACTATCCATTCATGTGAAATCTTTTTATCATTTTTCTTTTGCCTCTTGTTCCCCTTACCTCACCCTTTTTTTTAACCAAGTAAGATCTGTGACTTACTTGTAGTTTCATTAAATACTTCTATATGCAAAATCCGATCCTGCATTTTGCTAATTCCTGCCCTCTGATGAGAAGGAGAGTATTTCTTCGAAACTCCGCGGATTAAGGACTATCCACTTATCTTGTGCTTCCTTTTTTAAAATTAAATATGTTTTTAACTCTTTTTCAAGATGTCTTTTAACATATTTTATTAATCATTTGTTCATATATATATATATATATGTGTGTGTGTGTGTGTGTGTGTGTGTGTTTTATTTTTTATTACCGTTTTATCTGTTTGGTTACATATGTTTCGGATGGCGGACCATGTTTACGATCCAACAGCCTCGTCAGACCTTACAGAAATGGTTGTTAATATTTGGAAGACGTGTTTTAGAGGAAATAGGAGAAAAAAAAAGGACGGGTAAGAAATAATAAGGGAAGGGAGACGGGTCCGACAATATTTTGAGTTTTAAAGGTTAAAATACATTAGATTGTAGTGTGTGTGGGAGGTAGCAGATTCAGATAGGCGTGGGGGAGATATATGGATATAGGGAGAGGGAGGAGGAAAGAGGATTGTAAAAAAAGGTGGGAGGAATTTCAATTTTTAGGTTTTAAAAAATTTGACTGCTTTTCGGTTGTTTAGCCAGGTATATGAAATACATGAGAGAGATAGATAGATAGATAGATAGATAGATAGAGAGAGAGAGAGAGAGAGAGAGAGAGAGAGAGAGAGAGAGGTGGGTTGTGTAACTGTCATATGTGTAAAAAGTCGACTCGTTCATTTCAATTGGCAATGAGTTGTTTTTACGTAGTTAAGGGTTAATACATACACCAACGCACGCGCAAATACGCATTCATACAGACACATACATATGTACATTTCTACACACCCGCATACAGACACATACGCATATATATATATATATATATATATATATATATATATACGTATATATCTATATCTATATATATATATATATATATAAACAATGTATATGCAGACATAACATGCATCTATATGCAAACATACACCCATACACATAACTCCTATACACATATACATACTCATATACACATATATATACACATATATATATGTATGTATATACACACATACCTACATATATACATATACGTGGAGATATAGATCTGGAGTAAAAAGTAGATGTACAAATACATGATGATGATTGCAATGTCTTGTCAGACGAGTTCGACTCTCTCAGACTCTTAAAGTCCATGAGCCCAAAAATGACTTCCATCGCCACAGAAACATTTTAATAAACAAATGCCCGAGGGAGTATCTGTACACAGATGATGTTACAGAGTCTTAGCTTTGTACAACATCTATGTCTCTCTCTCGGTTCCAAATGTTGAGATCCAGCAACAAGCAAGAGCAAGATAGTCAGCAACAAGTTAAACTGCAGACCAGCTTAAAGCGGGCGCTGGTCTCCCGCTTTCTGTTTTTTTAAATCAGAGATTAGCTCCTCCTAGAAAGGTTGCCTTCACCACGGCTTACGAGTGCCCTCTGCACCCCAACACACACATACATACACACAAGCACACACGGTGCTAGTTGTCCGTTGACCCGGAAAAAGGGTTCATTCGCCCTTTGGAAGGTCTTGTTTTTAATCCTTCAGGGAGACTAGCCACCCTCCTCACCAAACAATCTGTTGAGGAAACCAGTTTAGTCGCCGGTGACCCGACCATGAGTTACATGGTACCAGTAGCATATGACATGACCTGACATATATACATACATACACACACACATCAACCCACATACACATATATACAATTATATAAATATACCTATTCATAAAAAATAGAAATATACATACATATATATATATATATATATATATATAGAGAGAGAGAGAGAGAGAGAGAGAGACATATATATATATACTCATATGAAGTAAATAAAGTTAGGATAAATAAATAAATAAACGGGTGTAGTTAATAATGCGATGTATCTTCATATGTATATGTATGTGTATGTGCGGGCATGATTGGGTCCATGTACATGTATCTTTATATGTGTATGTATGTGTATGTGCGGGCATGACTGGGTCTATGTATATATCCTTATATGTGTTTATGTATATGTTTCTATGTGCGTCTGTATGGATGTATGTACTCATGGGTCGTGTGTATATACATGGATATATATTTATATATCTATATCTATGTGCACATGTATGTGTATGCGTGCATCTATGTGTTAGTGTCTGTATATATATATATATGTATATCTATGTGTATGCATGGGTGAACGTATGTATACAGGTATAGTTATATCTGAGTTTATATGCATGTATGTGTTTGTATGTATATATATGCCTATATCCACAATACATTTGACACTGAAAATAAATAACCAATGCCCAAAGCACCATGTTAGGAGCCAGCCCCATATATATATATATATATATATATATATATATATATATATATATATATATATATATATATATATGAACTTAACGGAACTACAAGAACCCCTGACTCATTATAACTTAACCACCGCTCTCATAATCTTTAACCTTTAAACCTTTATATCCCTTTTTTGAAGTAACATTTTTTTTCTAGACACTATGTCCTGCTCTAAGTAAATCTGTCGACCTAGTCCACAAATTCCAAAATTTCATCATGACAAGTTTCAAGAAAAAATACACGATTAAACCCGGTTCTCCAACTTCCAACGTAGACCCCTACTACCATGTCTCCTTCTCCAACATCAGGGGTCTTCATTCTAACCTTCCAGAGGTTGAAACCCAATTACAGGAGACTAAACCAGACCTTTTATTTTTAAGTGAAACTGGCATTGGAAAGGCTATTTCCCTAGATGAGTTTGCAATTTCAGGATACTCTAACTTAACTTCTCAATCTGACCCCCAAGATCGCCATGGGCATGGAATATGTGCCTATATTAAAGATAGCTTTCCATGTGGGAGGGACATCTCCAGGGAAGATCCTAACTTACCCTATATGTGCTTCCGGGTTGCTTTAGCTCACACTACTGCATTTATATTTACTCTCTATCGCCCCCACAACAGCGGAGTTACTATCTTTCAAAGCATATCTGAGAAAATTGACCAAGTCCTTTCTACTTATCCTTCAGCTAACATTCACGTATGTGGAGACTTCAATGTTCACAACGTCGAATGGTTGACCCACTCAAACAAGACCGATGATGAGGGGAGGTTCTGTCATGATTTCTCCATTGCCTATGACCTCACTCAGATTGTTCAGGAACCTACCCGTGTGCCCGATAATGACGGCCAGTATGCGAGCCTACTAGACCTTTTTCTCACAACTTGCCCTGAACTATGTTCAGTTTCTGTTCTGTCGCCTCTTGGATCTTCCGACCACTCTGTTGTATCAATTAAGATAAAAATGAAATGTAATAAGTCCCCAGATGTACCTCTTCATCGTACAGTATATCGATACACTAAGGCTGACTGGGATAGCTTCCGTACATTTATATCTGATCTACCTCTGCATTCCATGTTTAAAAAGGATGTGTCCTCTATAGTATTAGACCTAACTGAATGGTTAATTGTAGGTATTGACCATTTCATACCCTCTAAAAAGTTTCAGCAAAAACCTAACAGCCAGCCATGGTTCTCTCCAGAATGTGCTGCTGCCATTGCGCACAGAAATCACTTTTTCCACTGCTTCAAACGTAATAAATGTATGGAAACTAAAGCCGTTTTCAGGACTGCCAGCAACCATTGTAAGAAAGTAATAAGGAACGCAAGAGTGTTGTATGCTCAACCTGTTAAGTCCAAAGTAGCTGAGCAGCGGCTTGGTTCCCACCAGTTTTGGCAAATAGCAAACAGAATCCTGAACAGAAGCGTGTGCTCCATCCCAACTATTATCAATGGACCTGAGGTAATCTCGTCAGCATCAGACAAAGCCAAACTCTTTGTCAAGAACTTTGCAGCTAATTCTACCCTTTGCGACCAAGACCGCCAACCCCAATATTTCCTCCTGTATCAGAAAACACGCTATGTGATATACGTATATCTGTACGTGAAGTTGCGAAGCTAATCAAAAACCTTGATTCGAGTAAAGCAACTGGCCCTGATGGTATTCCAATTATAGTACTCAAAAAACTTCAACCTGAATTAGCTCCCATACTTACAAAACTGTTTAAACGTTGTCTTAAGGAGAATAGTTTCCCATCTCCCTGGAAAATCTCATCAGTATGCCCTGTATTTAAGAATTCAGGTGATCGCTCATCCCCCTCTCAGTACAGGCCAATAAGTCTCCTGTGCGTCATGAGTAAGTTGCTAGAATCTGTGTTAAATACAGAAGTAATCAAACATCTCAACAAAAATAACCTTCTTAGTGACACTCAATATGGTTTCCGTTCTGCTAGATCTACAGCAGATGTCCTTACAGTTATATCGCATAGGATTAGCAAATCTCTCGACGGTGGCAATCTTTCTAGGGCAATTGCTCTTGACATATCTAAAGCCTTTGATAGGGTATGGCATAAAGGTTTACTTCATAAGATCGCTAGCTATGGTATAGCTGGAAAAGTCTTCTCAATTATTAAATCATTTCTTTCTGATAGGTTCATAAGAGTAGTAGTTGAGGGGCAAAAATCAGAAGCTCACAGTATTAATGCCGGTGTCCCTCAGGGATCCATCCTGGGCCCAACTCTTTTCCTGATCCACATTAATGATCTTCCAAATCATATCCTTACATCATTTGTAGACATTTATGCTGACGACACTACCATTTATGGTACCACATCTAAGACAGTAAACGACCAAGTTCTCTCCAATTCTCTCTCCTCTGATCTTGAGCACGTAGTACAATGGGGAAAGGAGTGGCTGGTTACTTTTAATGCATCTAAAACCAAGCTTCTCTCTTTACATCATCAACATTCTAATTCACATTTGTCTTCAATTGAAATGAATGGCTCTCGTCTTCAGGAGGCCTCAAGTTTTGACAAGCTTCTGGGCTTGACCATTACTCCTGATCTTAAATGGAACACGTACATCAAATCTGTTGCCAAGGCCGCTGGAAAAATGGTGGGATCTTTCTATCGATCCAGTAGATATCTCACTGCTGATGCTATTCTCTACCTATATAAGAGCCAGGTACGTCCAAGGATGGAATACTGTTGCCACATCTGGGCAGGAGCTGCTAGAAAGGACTTGTCCTGCCTTGATAGAGTTCAAAATAGACTTCGTAGCCTCGTAGGAGATGTCCTTTTCTCCTCCTTGCAACCTCTATCTCACAGAAGAGATGTTGCGAGTTTGTCTCTGATGTATCGTTATTTTCATGGAAAGTGTTCAACTGAGCTTCAATCTATGGTCCCCCCTCGCCAAACTTTCACAAGAAACACTCGTCTAGCTGTAAACACTATCAATAATTTCCCCCACTCTTTATCTGTGCCTAAACCTAAACGTAGATTCCATGAACAAAGCTTCTTTCTTAGAACTGCACGCCTGTGGAATTGTCTTCCGTTTTCCTGCTTTCCGGCTGACTACAATATGGTTGTGTTCAAGTCTAAAGTAAATAAGTTCTTGATGAGCCGTTCCATATAAGTTATTAAATTTACCAAATTTTCATTACTAATGATTACTATATTGACCAATTTCTACTGTACACTCTTTAACCCTTATCCTTGAGTGGCCTCTGGGCCTTGATAATGTGGTGATGCCTTTGTAAAAAAAAACAAAAAAACTATAACTTAATTCCTATCCAATAAGCAAAGCAAATCAATACACACCCCTAAATATTAAACGTGCAACATGTACACTAAACATATCTAACAATGCGTCTACCTTACCTCGCATTATTAACTACACCCGTTTATTTACTTATTATTTATTTATTTAAACTTTACTGTATTTACTTAGTATAAATATACACATGTCTATGTATATATATATGTCTATATATGTCTGTATATTTACATTTTTATGAATATGTATATTTATATAATTGTATATATGTGTATATGGGTACATGTGTGTGTGTGTATGTGTACATCTACTTCTTACTGCAGATCTATATCTCTACGTATATGTATGTATGTAGGTATGGGTGTGTATATAGAGAAGAAAGGCCCTTAACGTCGAGGACGACGATTGGCAAGGCGCTTCAGTCTTCTACAGTTCAGGAAGTCTGTGTATTGCTGGCAGGATCTTTTGACACCAGATCTTATAGCAGCTTGCCACTTTGCTCGGTTGCCGGCAGAGGTTTCCCAAGTGTTGTGAGGGATGCCGAAGACCTGGAGGTCACGTTTCAGGACATCCTTGTAGCGGAGGCGTGGCCTGCCAGCACAGCGAGGGGCATCAGCTATCTCTCCAAAGAGAAGTGCTTTTGGTAGCCGGCTGTCGTCCATGCGGCAGGTGTGGCCAGCCCAACGTAAGCGACGGATGCGCAGCACTGTGTACATGTCAGTACTCTTGGTCGTGGAGAGGATAGCTGTGTTTGGTACATGATCCTTCCATGTGAATCCAAGAATTGTGCGCAGGCATCGGAAGTGGAAGGCGTTCAGACGGTGTTCGTGTCGGCGGTAGGTGCACCAAGTCTCACTGCCATACAGGAGAGTGCTGAGGATGCAGGCCTCGTAAACCTTGATCTTTAGGTGTAGCGAGAGGGACTTGTTCTTCCAGACTCTCTCACTAAGCCTGCCGAAAGTTGTTGATGCCTTTCCAATGCGGGAGTCCAGTTCACAATCAAGACTGTTGGTGTTATCAACTGTAGAACCCAAGTAAGTGAACTTGGTGACGTTTGACAGTACATGATTGTTTACGGTTATTATGGGTGAAAGCCCAGCAGGCTGGGCAAAGACCACCGTCTTGCCTAGGCTGATTTTGAGACCAAACTCCTCGCAGGCAGAAGCAAAGGAGGAGCACATTGCCTGAAGCTCAACCTCCGAGTTGGCGATGAAGGCAGCATCATCAGCGTACAGGAGTTCACGAATCTGTACGCGGTTAACCATAGTTTTTGAGCGTAGCCTGGCCAGGTTGAATAGGCCTCCAGTACTGCGAGTGTGAAGGAGCACTCCAGTTGGGTTTGGGAAGGCTCGGCGCAGAACAGCTGAGAAATATATTCCGAACAGAGTAGGAGCTAACACGCAGCCTTGCTTGACACCACAAGAGATGGGGAACTCTTTAGAACGAGAGCCCTCAAACTGTACTGTAGCCTTCATCTGATCGTGAAATTCTTGTATGGTTTTCAGGAGTTTGGGAGGGCAGCCCAGTAGACGGAGGACTAGAAATAGCCCTGATCTGCTAACATAATCAAAGGCCTTCGTCAAGTCAACGAAAACTGCATAGAGAGGACGGCCTTGCTCAATGCATTTCTCCTGGATCTGACGAACAGAAAAGATCATGTCAGTGGTAGAGCGGCCAGGTCGAAAGCCACATTGACTCTCAGGAAGAATTCTGTTGGCAATAATCTGGAGACGTGGCAGGACTAAGCGGGCATAGATCTTTCCAGGCTGGGAAAGTAGAGATATGCCACGGTAGTTGTTGCAGTCGCAGCGAAACCCTTTGTTCTTATACAGGGTAACTATGTTGGCGTTACGAAGTTCATCGGGAATAGTACCTTCATTCCAGCAGATTGAGAAGAGATGATGGAGTTCCTCAGTTAGTGAGTCACCACCGCATCTGAAGATTTCTGAAGGTAGCCCATCCACGCCGGGGGCTTTGTTGTTCCTCAGTAGCTTGATGGTCTTGTGTACTTCATCGATGGTGATGTCGTAATCTAGCTCATGGAGGACTGGTAGTTGGGGAACAGCAGCTATTATAGCAGCCTCACTAGCTGCTACAGGTTGAGCATACAGTGAGCTGTAGTGCTCCACCCAACGGTCAAGCTGATCATCAGGATTGGTGAGTAGTTCTCCGGTCAGAGATCGCAAAGGAGATGATTTCTTCACAGGAGGACCTAGAGCCTCTTTCAGAGCTTGGTACATGCCACCGGTGTTGCCGGTGGCAGAGCAGTCTTCAGCACGCTTGGAGATGTCACTCCAATAGTTGTGTTTAGCCTCTCGAGTTAGGCGCTGCACTTTTGAGCGGCTCTGCTTCCAGAGGCTAGTAGCTTGAGGAGAGGGGTCCTGCCTCACAGCCAGTCTTGCCGCTCGCTTTTCTGCTAGTGCTTGATGGAGTGTGTCCGCGTGGTGTCTGAACCAGTCCGGCTGCTTTACTGTACGTCTACCAAAACTGGAGAGTGCGCAAACTCCAACAGTGTCACGAATCCGCAGCCAGGCAGAGGCAGCATCCTGAGGGGGTGCAGACTGGCCAAAGGTGGATTGTATTGAAGCTTGAAAATGTTGGCATTTCTCCTTGGACTTAGTAGCAAGAACATTGAGCGTTGAAAGTGGTTTTGAGCAAGACAGGTGGATTTTCTTTGGCTTTAGTTTAAGCTTACAGCGCACAAGTGAGTGGTCTGTGTCACAGTCCGCAGAGTGCATTGTCCTGCAGTGGATGATATCCTGGAGGTGCTTCTTTTGAGTGATCACATGGTCCAGCTGGTGCCAGCGCTTAGAGCGTGGGTGTTGCCATGTCATCTTCGACCACGGTGAGCCCTTAAAGAAGGTTGATGGGATGCACAGCCTGTGTGTAGCACAGAGTTCCAGAAGACGCTGTCCATTTTCATTCATAGAGCCCACTCCGTGAGGACCCAGGACATCAGGCCAGGCATTGGTGTTACTGCCTACTCGAGCGTTGAGATCACCCAGGATGATTATGCGGTGACCGCGGTCGTTTTTGGAGAGGGTCTCACTCAGCTGGAGATAGAAAGCATCTTTCTGGTCATCCGGCGAGGTGAGGGTTGGGGCGTAGGCAGACAATAGGGACACTGGACCAGAGGTGGTGTGTAGCTGTAGTGACATTAATCTGGGAGAGATGGCGACGGGAGTTTCGACAAAGCTGAGCAGCTTGTTGCAGATGGCAAAACCCACTCCATGTTTTGGTCTCTCCAAGTCAGGGTAGCCAGTCCAGTAAAATGTGAAGTTAGCTTCACGTATGGAGCCATTTCCAGTGAGCCATGTCTCGCCTAGTGCTGAGACATCCACCCCCAACCGGAGTAATTCCAGGTCGATAACAGCAGACTTCCGAGGATGAAAACTGTCAAGAGAGGAAGTCACCCCAAGGGAGCGGACATTCCAGCAGGCCAGGTGTAGTGGGGAGGCAGTAGCAGGATGTCGACCGGGGCGCGCCTGCCTAGAACGCGGGCCCTGCCGAGCAACGACAGCACCCCCGACTGCAGGGGGCTCCCGAATTGCCAGTCGCTGAGAATTTATTCTTGACATATCCATAGTAGTTGCCTGAAACGTCAAGCGCCGGGGCAGGGAAGTAGTGGATGAGTGCATGCCCAGAACAGAACATCCACCTCTGGACCCAACATTGCGGACCCCAGCGGAGCACAGGAGTGCGACAGCTGGAGCAGTGGTAGGTTGCCCCGCAGTACCCGCTAACTGGGTGTTGATCCCTGACCGTTGATCGTTCTTGATTCATCCGCTCAGTGATCCGCCATGGGAGACCGGTGGTTGAAAAATATATCAGCTGCGCTCATACCATGACTGCCAACTCCTGCTGCCGAGATGACATTTTGCTATTTGACCACATAGCTGGGGTCTGGATTGGTGTAAGCCAGGGCGTGTCCTCACGCCGGAGGGCCATGCACTCAACACCTCTGGGGCTCCAGACTACTCCGAGATCCCACATACACTTAGCCTGGGGCCGCAAGGTACCCAGTTAAACCGTGATGTACCACGAGGAGGTGGCATGCGAGTCTTGACCAGTGAGACGCTCTAACCACCAGTGGGCAGGGCTTACTAAACTGCCTCCCCTTCACTCTTGCGAGTATAGGTGGCGGTTACAGCTGGAAGCAAGAGGAGCAAAGCACCTGAAAGCCAAGCAGCTAAGCACTCTACACATTCACTAAGCTACAACACTACACGCTCAAAGGCCCTGTGTGTATATATATGTATGTATATGTATATGAGTACGTATATGTGTATAGGAGTTGTGTGTATGCGTGTGTATATCTGCATATAGATGCATGTATGTCTGCATATGCATTGCTTATATATGTGTGTATGTGCGTATATGTCTGTATGTGGATGTGTAGAAATTTACATATGCATGTGTCTGTATGTATGCGTATTTGCGGGTGCGTTGGCGTATATATTAACCCTTAACTACCTAAAACAACTCATTGTCAACTGAAATGAACGAGTCGACTATTTACTTGCCAAACAAATATGACACACAAACCCTTTCTCTCTCTTTCCCTCTCGCCCTCTCTCTCATCTATTTCATATACCTGGCTAAACAACCGAAAAGCAGTCAACATTTTTAAAACCTAAACATTGAAATTCTCTCCCTCTCCTCTCCTTAACCCCCGTTTTTTTACAATCATGTCTCCCCCTCCCCTTCCCTATATCCATATATCTCCACCCACGCCTACCTGAATCTGCTACCTCCCCACACACACTACAATCTAATGTATTTTAACCTTCAAAACTTAAATACTGTCGATACCCGTCTCCCTTACCTTATTATCTCTTACCTCCCCTTTTCTTTTCTTTTTTTCTCATATTTCCTCTAACACACTTCTTCCAAATACTAATAACCATTTCTGTAAGGTCTGACGAGGCTGTTGGATCGTAAACATGGTCCGACATCCGAAACATATGTAACCAAACATATAAAATGGTAATAAAACAATAAATCACATATTTTCCCTGCAATAGTATTGACAACTCTCTTCAGGTCTTTACTAATTACCAGTTTTACTATATATATATATATATATATATATATATATATATATATATATATATATATATATATATATATATAGGTTATATATTTATGCACGATCACAGAACTCCTCCGTAACTCCCTTACAATAGACATAAATATTCTATCGTTAAGTTCTTCCCCCCTTATAAATCATCCGAGAGAATCACTGATCCAATAAACGAGTTAATCAGTCCGCCTATCAAAAATCCTATTACTACTACTAGTAGTAGTAGTAGTAGTAGTAGTAATAATAATAATAATAATAATAATAATAATAATTCATCTCACAATCATCCTAACAATAATAACACTCATAATCCCTTTCCAAACAATATCCCAGCACTTAGTGATCTGACCAATGTTCAACACAATGAACAAAATTTGAACCATCTCCCCACAACAAATCCAAGTAGAAAACCATAAATTAATAACAGCACTACAAGCACATAGTAAGACACACTCTACTTTAACTTAAATAAAGATAAAAATATTAAACCACACATCTTCTTTTTATTCTAATAGCAACCAAAGAGCTTCTCTAACCATTTTAATTTAAAAAAATGAAGTCTAATAAAACTCCTTTCTCAATTAAATGAACTATCCTGAAAAAAAGAAAAATGTCTTACACCTCCCTAAGCCTCTAAGTCATGTCACCTCTACATATCCTAAGCTATAACAATAATTACTTCCCTCAAAGTAGCAATATAATAATCTCTAAAAATGAACTTATCTCCAATTTCAAACATAAGACCGAATTTAAATATGATTAATTTGAAATTACCTAGCTTTAACATTAACTCCTTACATACAAAATTCCATAAAATTATAGATCTATTTTACGCACGTTCTCAGCACTTTATATATTTTTAAAGTTCTTCTCTCGTTCGAGTTTGGTTGGCTTAGCACCTTTAGACTTTGTTAGAATGTATGTTCACGTGTGCATGCATGTATATGTGTGTATATGTGTACCTATGCATTTACTTTTTGTATATGTGATATGTGTCTGCTTATGTGCTTTTATGTACACATGCACGTGCATTTTGTCAATCTCGCGACAATTTCGCATCCTTTTTATAAAAATACTTTTCACTTTTCCCGCTATTGATTAATTACAAAAAATTCTGCCTATTAGATTACTTCGGAACATTTTTCATTAACGAGATTTCTGTGGGTTTTTTTTTTTCGCCGTTAAATTCGTTACTTTTACTAACAATTTGGATTTTACCGTGTTTGGATTTCCCACTCGTCACCGATTTGAACATCTATTCCCGTAAAATTATTTATCATTTTTCGCCACGCCCTCTGCTTTTCTCCCACTCTTTTTTCAAGGTTTTTCGGTATCGTTCCCATTGCCACATCTGGGCAGGAGCTGCTAGAAAGGACTTGTCCTGCCTTGATAGAGTTCAAAATAGACTTCGTAGCCTCGTAGGAGATGTCCTTTTCTCTTCCTTGCAACCTCTATCTCACAGAAGAGATGTTGCGAGTTTGTCTCTGATGTATCGTTATTTTCATGCAAAGTGTTCGACTGAGCTTCAATCTATGGTCCCTCCTCGCCAAACTTTCAGAAGAAACACTCGTCTAGCTGTAAACACTATCAATAATTCCCCCCACTCTTTATCTGTGCCTAAACCTAAACGTAGATTCCATGAACAAAGCTTCTTTCTTAGAACTGCACGCCTGTGGAATTGTCTTCCGGTTTCCTGCTTTCCGGCTGACTTCAATATGGTTGTGTTCAAGTCTAACGTAAATAAATTCTTGATGAGCCGTTCCATATAAGTTATCAAATTTACCAAATTTTCATTACTAATGATTACTATATTGTCCAATTTCTACTGTACACTCTTTAACCCTTATCCTTGAGTGGCCTCTGGGCCTTGATAATGTGGTGATGCCTATGTAAAAAAAAGCTCTTCTATAATAATAATAATAATAATAATAATAATAATAATAATTGAGAATTTAATGATTATTTTTGTATCTCGAGAGTAAGATTGAAGAGCTACACTCATAAAACAAACCAACGTGCTGTCATGAAGACTGCGCTAAGAAGGATATATAGTTCTGTTCAATTTTAATATTACATTTATTTTAATCTTTCGAACAAATTGTTTGCTGTGTTGCTATTAAATCTGGCAATCTACTCGTTTAATAATACATGATGTATTCATTGAAATTATTTCATTTTTTAGAATTTGAAAATAAATTACATAAAAACTATTGAACTTTGCACTTTGAATCTTTTAAATTTCAAGTTGAACTTCTTAGAATTAAATTTGAAGCTAGGACCTTATTAAACGTTTACTTTTGAAACCGAATTATAATAATAAAAAAAAGTATCGTCTTGCATGAGGTAAGAATTTGAATTTCGAACTCCTGATTGAAATTATTATTACTCTTAGTTTTACCGCACTGTGTGTGTTCCTGTTTTCTTTAATTACAAAGAAAGTTTACTCACGGCGACACCATTAGTACCACGTGCAGCAAATCCAGTGCAGGGATTCCATTTAAGCAACTGATTAGATATTGTTAAATTAAACCTATGAAAAGAAGGAAAAACATAAGATTATGTTTGATACGCCGATGACATATGTGTTTTATTTCACATTACAATTAAATAAAATACTTTAAATCCGTTTCTAACAAAAAATCGACTTTTAATTTCTTTCATGACAGATGGGAGTTCTTTATCCCTACCATCAACAAAAGGCCTGAGATTATTTTGCCAGAATCTTATAAAGCCAAACTATTTGCCAAACACTTTGCATTAAACTCAACCCTAGGCGATAACGCCTACCTACTTCCCGAATTTACTACCAGGACCTAAATAATATGAACAACATTCAGATATTTGTTCGCGATGTTGCCAAAATCACCAAGAACACTTTGATGTCAACAAAGCAACTGGTTCTGAAAATATTCCAGTCATAATATTAAAAAAACTACAACTATAACTAGCACATATTTTTGCAAAGCTGTTCAATCGATGTCTAACGGAGAAATGCTTACCAATACCTTGGGAAACATCAGTAGTTTGCTCATTATATAAAAATACAAGAGATCGGTCTTCTACAGCTCAGCGCAGACCATTTAGTCTTCTCTGTGTCATGACTAAGTTGCTTCATTCCGTGTTAAATAGAGAAATTATCAGCCAGCTCCATAGCAACAACATACGCTTTGACAAATAATATGGTTTCCGTCCTGAAAGATCTATAAGGGATGTGCTGACTGTAATTATACATAAGATCAGCGATTCTATCGCCGGGGTTTTCTTCCATGAGCAATAGCTCTTAACATAGCAAAGGCATTTGATAGGGTTTGGCATAAAGGTCTACCTGACAGGATTTCCAGCTATGAAATATCTGGAAATGTCTTCTCAACCATTCGTCGAGAAGCAGAATTCCGAGGATTAAATTATCAACTCTCTTCCATATCCTCATCAATGGTCTCCCAAATCATATTCTAAGTTCATTCTTCGACATATACACAGCTGAAACTATGACCTATGGCAACACTTCAAAGGCCAACAACGATCAAAGTCTCTCTCTTCTATGACAATACTTTAACGGTCAACAACCATCAAAATATCTCTGAGTATCTCTCATCCGATTTCGAGCACGAGACTTAATCTAAACGCAAACTGCATGAATAAAACTTCTTCACTAGAACCTGTGGAACTCTATTCCGTTGGTCTGTCTTTCAGCTGACTACAATATGGCCGCCTCCAAGTCCAATCTAAACAGGTTCTTATTCAGATATCCCTTAAGTAATCAAATTCTACCAATGCATTGTTGTCTCCATGACTATCGTGCACTCGTTAACCTTTATCCTTGAGCGGTCTATGTGCCTTGATAAGTGGCGACTTTCTTTTAACAAAAACAACTATTACGCGGTATCTTTAATAAATTTCCAGATTTTTTTCGTATGGACACTTTTATGATAGCATGCACATGTAACTGTTCCTTTTCCAAGTATTCTTTTTCGGCTGGAATGCTTTTATACCTTATAGGTTTTTTGAGCTTAGGGAATAATCAAAAGGGACATGGACAAAACTCTGGACTATAGGGAGGGTGAGGAACTGTGTTGATGCCCATTCTTGTCAAACAGTCTGTGGCAAGGATGATGGAGTTGTAGACTAGTGCATTGTCCTGGTGAAAATGGCACTGGCCTGATTTATAGAGTGCTGACCTCTTCCGATGGAATCTCTTCCTGAACTCCTTTAAAACCTTAGTATTTCTTGTTAACTGTTTGCCCAGTTGGAACCCAGTGCATGTAGATCATGCCCATGCTGCCAAAGGACGGCATCGTAATAAGTTTCTGGGTGGATTTGCTCTGTCGGAAAATAACATTTTTTAGAGAACCGTTCTTACCATGGGGAGTAGAGGGTGTTTTGTAAATATTTTGTACTTTCACCTAACAGTTTAATAAATAAAACATACTGTAACAATTGGATTTAACTTTAAAATCCTACCCAGAACACAGCAGGACCCGTATGCTGCATAAATACGCAAAAACATTTAACGCTTCAATTCATGTCACGATAATTAATAATAATTGTTATCAGCGGCTTTGTTAGTTTATTTTTTTAACACTAGTTAAATTTTTCATCAGAGAAAAAGATACCCCTGGCCCTTTTAGTAAGTAGTTTATCTCTTTATATAGTATTTTTTAAATATATATATATATATATATATATATATATATATATATATATATATATATATATATTAAACGAAGGCTTTTGGAACTACCTGGATTTTACCAATAATATCATTTTGAAGTAAAGATAAAATCCGATTCGTGAACCCTAACAGATTCTTCTGTTATCGAAAATTTTTGATAATCTAGGAAAAAAAATAATAATGCTTTTTAATAATAATAATAATAACTTTTTAATAATAACAAATTTTAATAATAATAATAAAAGTAATAATGTTTTAATAATAATAATTTTTAATATTCTTAATAATAATAATAATAATAATAATAATTTTTAATCATAATAATATTATTTTTTTAATAATAATAATAACTTATTAATAGTAATAATAATATTTTTAAAAAATAATAATAATAATAACAATATTAATAATAATTGTTTAATATAATAATAATAATAATTTTTAAATAATAATAAAAATAATTACGCTTTTTTAATAATAATAATAATATTTTTTAATAATAATAATAATAATAATAATAATTTGTTAATAGTAATGATAATAATATTTTTTTAAAATAATAATAATAATAATATTTTGAATAATAATAAATAATAGCAATAATAATATTTTTTTAAATAATAATAATATTTTAAATAATAATAATAATTTTTTAAAAAATAATACTAATAATTTTTAATGATAATCATAATTTGTTAATAATAATAATAATAATAATAATAATAATAATAATAATAATAATAATAATAATAATAATAATAATAATAATAATAATTCTGATTTCGTTTATGAACGTCTCTCTGGAAAGGGATGGGATTCATTTCCAGAGGATTTCCCTTAATCCAGGCTTCAAACCAGGAGCTTAAAAGATCAAGGGTTTTCTAAGGATGTTGGTAGTACCTATAATTGCAGAGGTTTGAAGGCCGCCTAAACCATCGGGGATTTTTTAGTTTTTTCAATTTTCCTTCCAGACGACTTGATACTACTCCTAGTGTACCAACTACGACTGGGATTATTTGTGTTTTAACCCCATGTATACGCCTTATCTCCAAGGTCAATGGAGCATAATTGCTCCACTTCTCATTCTCCTTCTCCCTCACATTCCTGTCCTAGGGTACTGAGAAGTCTACAATCTGCCAGTTTTTTGAGACCTTGTCAATGACGACAAAATCCGGACGATTATGTTTCAATTGCATGGTCGTTATGACACTTTTGACCTACCATACCTCTACCTTTCCATCCTCACTTGTTTTCACTTCATCAGGCACCTCCTCAAACCATTTTCCAGCACACTTCACCTCAACCCTCCTACACACCTCCCAATATATCCAGGATCCCATGCGATCGTGTCTTTTGCGGTACTCTTTCTGGGCCAGTCCACTACACCCTACTGCAAGGTGTGCAATTGACTCTGAGGTCTTACCACAAATCTGGCATTCTGCAGCAACTTCCTCTCCTAGAACCACTTTTTTGAACAATCGTGTTCCTAATGCCTGCTCTTGTGCTGCACAAACAAAAGCTTCAGTACTCTTAGCTAGATACCCAGCTCTAAGCCATTGCCATGATCTTTCATCAGCCACTTCTGATATATCCTGGAAGAACCTTCCATGCATTTTCTTCCTAGCCAGTTCCTCTATCCTTTCTCTATCCATACGTTTCACATAATCAGCCTTGGTCTCACATACTTCCACTTCATTGCCCACAACCTTAAGCATCCACTCCTCACTTCTAACCACGTGCTCCTTCAACAACATCTCCTCGGTTCTAACATAATCTTTTACACTTTTCAATCCTCTCCCACCGTCTTTCCTCTTTTGATACAGCCTTGCTACGCTACTTCGAATGTGAAATATACCAAACATTGCAAAAACTTTTCTTATTTTGATATCCATGGCATGCAAATCTTTGTCAGACCCTTCTAAAATTCCCGCACTGTATCTCAAAACACTGACTGCCCATGCATTTACTGCTTTCATTAGGTTTCCTCCATACAGTTTCGACTTTGCAATTAGTTTCACTCTTCTAAGATACTCCTTCCCGACTTTTTCCTTCATTTCTCTGTTCATGATGCCTACACCATCCAGCACTCACAAATACTTATATCCTGTATCTTATATTTCTTTCATGATTTCTCCATTTGGCAGCACTATTCCATTCGAATGAACCTTTACTCCTCTTTTCATCACCAGCACCGCACATTTACTAATCCCAAACTCCATCCGAATATTTTCTGAGTATGTCTCCACAAGTTCTACCAGTCTCTCAATTTCCTTTTCATTTCTACCGAATATTTTCAAATCATCCATAAACAGTAGATGGTTGAGGTGTCTGTCACCAGATCCAAAGTTATACCCCAGTTTTTCTCTCTTCAAGAGGATGCTCAGTGGAATCAATATCATTACAAAAAGAAGTGGCGAAAACGAATCTCCTTGAAATATCCCACGTTTAATTCCAACCGTCCCCATCTCCTCTCCGTTTGCTGTCAGTACCGTTTTCTGTTGAGCCATATTCGTCTCCAAAAGCCTCATTCTCAGCAACCTTCATCATCAATAGTGTTTCACGTATCCATGAATGAGGGACCATGTCATAAGCCTTTCTGTAATCGATCCATGCTACGCTCAGATTCCTCTTCTTCTTCTTCTTCTTCTTCTTCTTCTTCTTCTTCTTCTTCTTCTTCTTCTTCTTCTTCTACTTCGCATCCTGCATTATTGCTTTATCAATTAGTAGTTGCTCTTTAGTACCTCTCGAGCCTTTCCTGCACCCCTTTTGTTCGTCAGGAAAAACACCATTACTCTCTAGATGTTCATAAATTTTCTCCGCAAATATTCGAGTCAACAGTTTCCACATCAATGGCAGACATTTAATTGGTCTATAATTATTGGCATCTGTTCCTTCTGCAGGATCTTTCCTAATCAATGTTGTTCTTCCCTTCACGAGCCAATCAGAGACATCTCCCGACTCTACAACCCCTTGTTAATAGTTTGTTAATTTGTTAATAGTGATAATAATAATAATAATAATAATAATAATAATAATAATAATATTTTTAGATAATAATAATAATAATAATAATAATAATAATAATAATTTGTTAATAATAATAATCTATCGGAATAAAGGGTAAAACTGAGACTACACAAGAGACGGTAATAGTGAAAACAGCTTAAATTTGAAGGAAATTATCGAATACGGAAACCAATTAATATGAGCGACAACACTAACAGCCATATAGAAACTACAACAGAAGTAAGAAAAAAATGGTAGCGAAACACCAAATAGAATCAAGAAATCTAAAAGCACAATATTGTAAGTTACTTATATTTTTAAAATAGTTAGTGACGGCAGCAACTGATTCCACATCAAAAAGTCGAAAACGAGAGGAGGAAGCACTATATGAGTGCGGAGAAGGCTGGGATATTAGAGAGTTGTTGCCACTCAAATTCCAATGAAAATCAATGATTATTTTCAGCGAGAATCAATGACAAGCACATTCTTTTACAAAGGTTATCGAAGGAAGTGTACGATTCTGAAAATATGGGAAGACTTGTTGTCACCCAGACTCCAGGAAACACTACTGGTGGTTGTCAGTGTGTAATCTCTGACGATGACTGTGTGAGAACATTTCGTGAGTACAAATTGTAATAATAAATAATTCAGGATTACCCAAACGGTCAGAATTGGCATGGTTTGACATCTCCTGTATAAATATTTGTGACACCAGCCTAGGCTGTAACCCTAGGAAATTATTGTGAAGGAGGATAAAAATATAGTGACGAGAGAACAACATGCAGAGAAGCAGTAGAAGGGGACGGAGATTACAAGCATCTTAAGGCCCTTTATTGTCATTAAACTTCTTATTTGTCATTAACATTCGTTATTGTTATTAACATTCCTTATTGCCATTAAAATTCCTAATTGTCATTAAATTCCTTATTATCATTAAAGTTTCTGATTGTCATTAAAATTCTTTATTGTCATTAAAATTCCAGTTGTAATCAATGGTCAACTCATAAGAGAAAGGGATTTAGAATATTTATAAAAAATCCAGGGTTTATGCCTAAAAATTCAGTACGCAAACTTAAGATGCCGGAAGTAGGCTCGGTTTACCTAAATACGGAACGGAAATCAGTAAACATGAAAAAAAATACGATATGAAATAAATTATTTCAATTTTTTTGTTTTAGTTTTAACACTTCTTGTGTTATCATTAAACAGTAAAAAATAAAAATAATCTTTCCTTTTTTACATTTCTATAAATATTTTTTGTGTTTTAAACTTGTGTTAACACGAAAAAAACTAAGAATTTTTATTATTTACATTTCTATAAATATTGCCTTTTTGAAATAATATATCAATGTCTTTTACAAGTTTTATCACATAAATTTGTCATAAATAAAGCACGAAGCTTTTTATTAACACCTAGTGTTATAAAAAACAAACTTTTTTGAAACATTTCTATAAAAATGTTTCTTAATGTAAATGAATGGAATTTTGTCATAAATAATGTATGAAATATTAAAATAATATTTATAGAAATGTAAAAATTAGAAATTTATTATTTTTTATATTTTTTCATGATAAAACAAGTAGTTACATATGGTTTCGCTTTTCTGTTTCATGCTTACATTCCATATTTACGTAAACCGAGTCCACTTTCGGCGTCTTAACTTTGTGTACTAAATATTTGGAGATAACCCAACCCGGGAGTGTTGAGAATCTGGAGAGACTAGTTGTCACTCAGATTCCAATGAAAACCTCTTGAGAAATCATTGAAAACGACTCGTGTGAATGAGTAAATAATAATCTAAATATATAACGAACATTGCACGAATCTCAGGGAACTGAGACTATTAGAAGTAAAAAAATATAATACTCTTAAAACTTACTGTCATCCGCTGCATGCATGTTGAAGTACGAGAAATATATATATATCGTACTCATGCATGCAGAGGGAGTAAGAGCAACGGAGTATAGAAGCATCGTTGGTGACATATGTGCATACATGTTTCAGATGTGATTTCTTTCATAAGGCAACTCGTCTCAACCATTTGGGATTTGTATACGGATGATGCCGGATTTCGAAATTTCGATTTTTTTTCTTCCTTCTCGCCCCTTCTTAATGGCGATGAAGCATCTAATAATTTAACCCCTCTCTTTCTCTTTCTCTCTCTCTCTCTGTTTTTCTTTCTCTCTCTATGTCTCTGTCTGTCTGTCTCTCTCTACCCCCCTCTCTCTCCATATATATATATATATATATATATATATATATATATATATATATATATATATATATATACTAGCATTTCAGCCCGGCGTTGCCCGGGTGTTTGGAGGTGTATGCTGAGCAAAAAAAAAAAAAACGGTAAATTTCTTTTAATTTGACCCCTATTATGACCTTTGAACATTTATTGTTTTGGGCTCAAATCACATTATTAAGTAAGGTCCATGTACAAGGATCTTATATAAAAAATTTCGAGTGTTTAAACACAAAATTATCGGAGGAGTTTGTAGAGTTCTCAAAGGTCAAATCGTTGAACTTTGACCCCTTAACAGCCAAATTTCTGACCGAAAACCGATCTCAAAGATTTTCACAAATCTCATGAGCCGGTATATCAAATTTCGACTCTGTAGAATAAAAATTAACAGAGTTATTGCGAAGGAAAATGTACACAGACACACAGACAGACAAAGATGTTCACTTTTATAGATATTTCAGCCGTGATTTCTTTCATGATGCAACCGGTCTCAACCCTTTGAGATTTGTATACTGATGATGCTGGATTTTGAAGGAAATCACAATGGGAACATATATGCACATCAATAATGTTTGTATGAATAAAGAGATTTTTACAATGATACAGCTCTATTGGTTATGTAGAACTATTTTATAATCTCCGAAGTTTCATTAGATTAACATCTAGGAAACTAAAACAACACAATCCCCCCTCTCTTTCTCTCTCTCTCTCTCTCTCTCTCTCACACACACACACATTTATTTTATAAAAAAAACATATTTATTACAATAAAGCTACATTAAGACTTTCGCGTATTGAATCGCCAGGAAAAAAAAGGTATGAATCGCGGAAGCTCCTGTGTAGGTTCGTTGCCATAAATATTTTTTCATAACGTACTCTATTCACGTACTGAGCACTTTTAAATAAAAATACTGAAAATACACAAAATATTATGTCTCCTCATAACATATTACTTAGATACATGAAATAACACACACACACACACACACACATATATATATATATACATGCGTGTGTATGTGTGCAACAACTTACCTAGGTTTCGTGCCGTGGTCAAGGAAGTGTAAATTGATCACATCGATGCCACCCTGTACACACGTACACAAATCCTTTTGGGTGCATTTTTTCGAAATACCAGTTCGAGATGGATTTGTATGGAACAGCGGTGGAAATTGCGGAAAGGGATTTGTCGCCTCTGTGGCAAGCACCGAGCTTGTTGGATTTAAATAAGCCACTAGAAATGAAAGAAAGCACAAGATCCGCAACATCATGGCGAGTCTACCCGTCTGATAAACCGGGCCGCCCTTGAACGGAAAATAACCACGAAATCCCTTTTAGAAGAAATCTGCACTTGCTTTTTACCACCGTTTTAATTATTATTGATTGGTTTTTGAAACATCAAATCCAGTTTTAATATCCAGACCGATGAGGATCGTTTATTAACATGATACAGAATTAAAGCAATTTTTTGTGTATATGTTTGTGTCTCTAAGCAAGTGGAAACGCATACATACATACATACATACATACATACATACATACATACATACATACATACATACATACATACATATAAATTAAATTATGAGTATATATTAATGATAAGAAGGCTTCACTTAACCTACAAATATATACTTACCCACCTGTCTATCTTATCTATCCATACATCCATTTTTGTATCTATCATTTATCTATCTATTTCCTTCTCTCTCTCTCTCTCTCTCTCTCTCTCTCTCTCTCTATATATATATATATATATATATATATATATATATATATATATATATATATATATGTAATGCTAGGGTTGAGCGTATCGGAAGTGATATACAAACAGCCATTAGCGTATTAAGCGACGCTATTTGTATAAACAAATCGAGTGGAGACATTTGGACGATGTCAAAACGTCGTTAATTCATTACCCTACAGTAGCAGCAGCAGCCGTATATGATAAGAAGTATTAACTGTCATTTGGGCGGTCGGGTTTCGATCCTGGCTTGAGGCAGTTGCCTGTCTAGCCGCACTGATGAGCTGTGAAACAGCGAAACAGTACTGTATATGGATGACTATATATATATATATATATATATATATGTGTGTGTGTGTGTGTGTGTGTGTGTGTATGGGAACTCTAAAAACGCTGTCTTTCCTCTGCAGTATACCTTATTCTAAACTACTTTAATCTTCTTAACCTGTCTTAGTATTTTAATCCTGCATTAATATTGTATTTTAATTCATTCTTTTAACTGGTTTCAAACGAGTTTTTTTTTCTAATTTAAATTAATACAAAATATATCGACTGCTCCTCTTGATACAAAATTACATTAACATATTTTAATCGAAGGGAGACGTACCCATTATTAAACTTTAGAATCGAGAAAAACATTTCTTAAGTATGATACTTAATGTCTGAATTCTATATCATTCTAGATAGAAGACGACAGAATTTTATTTAAGCATAATAACTATTATCGCTCCAACCAAGCGAAGTCGCTAATAAATCCGGTTTTGAACGCTGGCGCATGGTTATCCCCTTTTTGTGTGATTGATCCGCAGATATTGACAGATTACCAATCTGGGAAAGTGAAGCCTCTACTTTCTATTCTAGGACATTGTGCCAAAACACTGGGAACTGGGGGGGGGGCTACTGAGGCATAGTCGTTAATCTTCAAAGAGCTGATGACATTAACGAATTTCCCAGTTTGCAAACCTATACAAACTAAGGAACTGCCCAACATTCATATCCTTTATTAGTCAGGTGCTGTTAAATTAGGAAAACAAATCCTTTACTCATATAACTGATAAAAGACGCAATCAACGACCAAATAAATTTGAAAATATAATGTTTTTGTTTTGCTTTTGGTTTTTATCAATATGATCGATATGTTCTTCGCAGTCCTTTGTCTTTTTCAAGTAGTAAATTAGATATCTGGGCGCAAACAACATGCCAAAGCTAAGTTAAAGGCAAACACCCAAGGGAATGCATACTCCAAATGTAAAGCACATTCTGAAAAGCTACTCGGAAACAAACCAGAAGTAACAGACCAACCAATTCAGCCGATTGTTGTACAGGAACTGGATATTGAGAAGGGTGATTTTACAATGGAGGAACTTGTAACTGTATTAAAGAAGACCAAGAATCGTGAAGTGGCAGGTTTAGATAACATACCTCCTGAATTATGGAAGACAGGTGGCTTCAATGACATCCTTCTTAATTCATGCAATGCTGTATATAATCAAAAAGTTATTCATATATGGAAGGAAGGATGCATACTTCCATTCTCCAAGAACGGTGACCTAAGCATACCAAGCAACTACAGAGGAATAACACTCACTCCCATTGCAGTAAAGATATACAATGCCAACCGTATAAACAAAAGACCGGAGAAGTGCTCAGGAAGAACCAACATGGATTAAGAAATGAATCACTTTATTACTAGTTAAATACGTACTGTCGGGAGACTAATTAAATGAGTCAAAATCAAACACATTGAGGCAGTCATGCTCTTTGTAGATTTCTCCGAAATATTAGACTGCGTACATAGAGGAAAAATGGTCAGCATATTAAAAACATATGGCATTTCAAATGAAGTCATTAATGCTATCATGACGCTATATGAGCACACTTGAGAAATGTTCAGGTCACCAGATGGGGACACTGAATTTTTGAACATCAGCACCAGGGTTCTACAAGGAGATACTCTTACCCCTTTTCTTTTCATTGTCTGTCTTGACGTTTACGCAGATTACTGTTGACGGGCAAACACTGTTACGCAAGCTAGAAAAAGTCCGCAAATGACATTGGATTCAACATTAATGTGGATAAGACAAAGTTTATTACTTTCAATGTAAATAGAGGAAATTAGGGCTCTGGTTGGAACAACACTGAAAGAAATCGCTGAGTTTATGTATCTCGGCAGCAACATAGTTTCCACAGAGAGAGATATCGAAATTCGCATCTCAAAAGCATGGGCTGCATTGCTGATGGAAGACTGGAAACTCTGGAGAAGAAGAGTCCCATAGTTCCGGGCAAGGAGCCCCTCCTGATGATGATGATGATGATGATGATGATGATTATGAAGATGATGTTACATTAGGACAATGAACTCCAACTTCTTATTTCCTAAATATTTCTCTCACAAACAGAGCAAATGGCTTTGATATCATGCTACTTATATTTACCTGATTGGCTGAGACCATTATTGTAAAATTGTTTCATAATGTACGTAAATTTAGTCTGCCATCTTTATTTCCTGCTAAGATATATTAAATAAAATTAAAATACATATTTCCAAAAATCCACAAAAGACCCCCCCCCACGCTTAAGTGAAAGTGTGTGTGTGTGTGTGTGTACATTTCCCTACACAATACCTCTGGTAATTTTAAGTCTAAAGACTCGAAATTTGATATACATTTGGGAAAATCTTTGTAATCGGTTTTCGGCCAGAAATTTGACTGTTAAGGGGTCAATGTTCAACGATTTGACATTTGAGAACTTTACCAAACTCCTCCGACAATTTTGGGTCTAAATACTTGAAAGTTTGGATATACTTTCCTTGGACATGGATCTAACTTAATAACTCGATTTGAGCTCAAAACAATAAATGTTCTGGGGTAATAATAGGGATCAAAGTTTTAAAAAATTGACCGCTTTTTTTTTGCTCAACATACACATTCAAACACCCGGGGAACACCGGGCTGAAATGCTAGTATTAAATAAAATTAAAAAATATATTTAAAAAAAATCCACGAAAGACCCCCCCCCCCGCGCAGAAGTATTTACCACAGGTTAAAAACAAACAGAAACCGAACTAAACACAACACACTTTTAATAACTTACTTGCTTACTATTCTAAAGTGAATTATTATTCACCTAAACTTGCTTTTCTGCTCTTAATTACCGGTACTTTCCACTCTTTAGAATATCCTAAATTATCATTCTTTCACAAGGTTAACGTCTTAATATAATGCCTGTACTGGCCGTATATGGTTACATGCCTGTACTGGCCGTATATGGTTACTTAAATATGATACTAAAATAAACTGGAACAAATTCTTAACTAAATTCCGAGTTAAAAGGCTTGTTACTTTGCATGTAAGACGACTGTCTGTGTCTGATTTGCATGATAAACAGTATTCCAAATCCTTATACTACTAAACCCTACCCAAACCCTTGTACACCCTAATGTATATTTATACTGTATTCTTGTAAGCTATATCATCTCTCCTGTTCCAACCGGACAACTAACCAATTGCTTTTCTACCGAAACTGCTATAAAATCACATACTTTGCACGCAACTTGGGAGATGGTTTAAGCTTCCGGTCCTTAACTTTAAATGGATGACCTTTTAAAAATCGATAAATACTAAACATATACAGATTTTTACAGCAAAGCCATGCATTATCTTAACTTATATATACATATATATATATATATATCTTATAGCTTATGTATAATATAGATACTAATTAGCCATAGTTTGTACTTAGATTTAAAGTGATCTTTATTAAGTAGCAATTCTATATTTTTCTTTCCCTTAGGCAGATAAAAGTACTGGTGATTGTCTTTATATGAAAACTAACACCTAAAGCACATTTCAAATCATAACCTAACTTTTAATATTATAATTTTCCCATGTATTTATTAATCTACAAACCATATTTAATCATTGCTGAACCTTAAGCTTAAATCTAAACCCCATACTCGTACATACCACACTCAAAACGTGTGAATAATCCACATCTTCCAATCTAAATCTAATTTTGGGGAGTGTAACTTCAAAGCGGATGCTAGTTATTTTTTATACTAAAAACCCTCTCGATGCTGATGGACACGTAGATCTGGTCAGGTAATCTATCTTGGAGAACGAAAACTCTAATATGTAAACCCGTGCCACTGACCTCATACGTCTTGAGACCAAACGGGAGGTCCCCTTGGTCCTAGTCGACATCCTCCCTAGAGCTGGTGACTCGATCAAATCACCGGTTTGCAAACGTAAACTGCTTAAGAAGTAGTTAAACTCTGCCTATCGCCCGGCTTCCATACTTCTTCTTAGCTAGGAGCAGAGGTGTAATCACAGGGACTCATTAGAAACGCCCACTGCTTAACCTTGTTTCTTTTCTTGGGCAATGAATGCCATCCTCACATCCGCCCCATTCCCCCTTCCTGGGCATTTTGGAATGCTTGTTTACCATGTGTGCTAACATGATTGGACTGTACCGCTTTTGTCTGACAGGTTTGAGGGCACTAGTTTGACAGTTGCTGACTGCTATTTCCGACTAACAAGACAGGAGCCCTAAATATTTGGTAGCGCTTAGAGCGGCTTAGAGCTCTATTATTAATTTTATAACATCGGAATTTTTATCGTGCCATATTGCACAAGAAACCTACATTCATCTCTAGTAGGCGTTTCTGAGGCCACATTCCTGCTGATGAGGAGTCGACTAATGGTCTACTTGTGTTGCATGATGGTAGCTATGCACATGCGCTTTGTCTAACTTGCACTCCTCCATCCCGTCTAACATCTTTAACATGTCTGGTTGTCTTTCACTTTGTCATAAAGACCATGAGAGACACATGCACAGATTGAAGTTTATATTCGTAACACCCTCCCAATGACTAGGGAATCTAAACTAAAATCAGATAGCCAGGCCTTCATGTGTTTTAAACTAACTTTACAACATAGCGTTAGCAACCTATATATTCATTATCGCTTTCCCTCGACCCAGAACTGTACTCTAATCAACCATATCTCTGAGAGCATAGATGTAGCACTCTCCTTTGAGACTAGCGCCTAAACACATGTATTTGGTGACTTTAGCGTCCACCACATAAATTGGCTTAGCTTCTTTAACTACACAGACACGGCTGCTAGCATCATCTATAACTTTTCTATATCCCATTCCTTGAAACAGACAGTAACATTCCCGACACGCTTCCCAGACCGCCAAGACCAGCAAACCTCACTTCTGAACCTATCTCTAGTAGTTCCTGAGGATTGTGTAACAAATGCATATTGCCAACTCAGGAAAGCTGATTATGCTGTGATAATGATAGACATCACTCTAAACTCTCATCTCATGCAATCAGTGATCACATCAGAGATGCCCCATGGGAAAATATTTTTTCTCTTCCCGAGGAACAATGCGCAAACGAGACCACATAATGATTCAAAGCAGCAATTGAATCACATGTTCCCACGCGAAAGTTCTATAGCAAACCCCACTCTCCCCAATGGTTTACTTCTGCTTGCGCAGCTTTCATTGCTCAGAGGCAACATTCATATCGTAGATTTATCCGGCATAAGTCCAGTACAAACAGACAAAAGTTTATAGAAGTTAGAAGTAATTGTAAGAAAGAAGTAGCGACAGCTAAGATAGAGTATACCGTAACCACCAGAAAACGCACAGAAGCACAGAAATTAGGAACTCGTGATTTCTTAAAAAACTACAGCAGGGGTAAATAACGGGCAATCAACAATTCCTCCACTATCCAACTATCATGAAGTTGTTTGCAAGGCAACCGAGAAAGCTAACATGCTTGTAGTCAGTTTGTCTCAAATTCTACTTTGGATCCAGCAAACCACTCCCTACCTGTTTTTCTTTTGCTGACAAAAATCACTGTAGATGATCTAAAAATTAACCTTCTTAAATGCATCATATAAAAAACCTAGACACCTCAAAATATGTGAACCTGATCTCATTCCGGCTGTACTATTAAAAAATGCTCCACTAAGTTTTCTTCAGTTCTCTCCAAACTTTTCAACATATGCCTTAACAAATCATGCTTTCCTGACTGCTAGGAAACTATTTTTGTAGTACCAGTTTACAAGAATTCTGGCGAAAGAACTGACCCATTAAATTATCGCCCCATTATTCTCCTCCTTCTGTCCTAATTAATCAAGCTATAGTCAACCACTTTACAGTTACTAATCTTCTATCCGACCATCAATATGGATTTAGAAAAGCTTGTTCTATTACATATTCTAACTGTAATCTCTGAACGTATATACGATTCACTGGATAACGGCTAGTGGAGGGGAGGGCAGTAACTGTAGATATATTTAAGGCTTTTGACAGGGTATTACACGATAGTCTTCTCATAAAAATTAGATCCCATGTTATTACTGGACGATTACTCAACATAATTAAATCCTTCTAAATAAGAGAAAAATCCATGTTGTTCTCGATGGTTGTATGTTTAAACAATATAATATAAATGCGGATGTACCTCAGAGGTAATCCTTGGATCTTTATTATTCCTGATATTCATAAACCTCCCTGATAAAATAGACTTTGAGATTGGTATATTTGCTGATGACATCACGCTCTCTAACAGTAACGAGGGTGGAAAACGAATGAACATATATCTAAGGCAATGACGGAAATCCTAAGGGAAGACCTCCAGTCGTGTAGTGGAATGTAAAAAATGGATGGTAACGTTCAATGTTGCCTAGCTATGGCTGAAAATACATTAGCTCAATTGAGTTGGAAGATATACCACAAGAGCATTGCCAAGGCTGCTCAAAGAAGGTGGGCTCTTTCTACTGTGCTAGAAAGTTACTTACGCCTGAAAGTATCCCGTACCGCTGCAAGAATACCATTAGCCTATGTATGGATTATTGTTGTCACATTTGGGCTGGTGCCCCAATAAACTTCGGAACATGAAAAGTTTGTTTGTTTAAACAGACTATTCACCAAATAAAATAACTTGTTAATCTCAATAAGTTTCTAGCTTGAAAAAATAATTCCGTGTAGATAGAAAAATGTTTGGCTTTTATTGTTTTTTTACGTACTCAAACAAAAGAAAACACGAAAAAACTGAAAAGATTTCATTTGTTTGTTTTTATTATTCTTTAAACGATTATACAGAAATCGGTAAATTTTTACGGTGTGACCCAGCGTCGTTTAACACCTAAAAAAGATATACGACCCCGCTCTAAATTCCACAAGTTATACTTTTTTTTTTCCTTTTTCACGTTAATCTCATCGATTACAAAGTTAAATTTCTAATAAAAAAAGGTAAAATTTTACGATGTGACCCAGCATCGTTTAACCCCTAGAAAAACAGATCTACCTTTTTTGGGCCTAATACATTTAACCAGCCTTTATAAATAATATGAAAGAAATTTTGAAGAAAAAAAAACATTTTAGAGCGGGGCATCACTCTTCTAAATAAATTTAACGTAAATTGAGCACCCACTTTTGGTCTCCAAGCGTTCAACGAGACATGTCACCTCTAACATTTTTTCAAGATCGATGGGGGAGGGCGAAACATGACAAATACAATTTGTTTCTTTTTTTGGTGGGGGCGGGAATTACATTTAAAACATAAAATAACCATAAATTTAATCATTTTTATGAGATCATTGTGTACTTTCACCTAACACTTTTATTAACAAAATGAACCCCAAAATATGAAAAATTTAATTGGGGGGGGGGATCGGGGGAGGATTATATTAGAAACATAAAATGACGAAAATTTTCATTTAATTGTTTTTGAAATCAATTTTAGGTAGATCTTAATTTTTTAGAGGTTCTGCTTACTTGTTTTTTTTTTTTTTTGCGATCGAACGGGCATTCGTTGCTATTTTTGTTGAAACAAAAGTTGTAATGATTTATTTTTAATTATTTACTTACTTTTTTTGGGGGGGGGGGTGTAATTTTTTATTATGGCGGGGGTTATATATATATATATATATATATATATATATATATATATATATATATATATATATATATATAATTTACACACGAATCCGAACAAGACAACTTTCTAGCTTTTCTAAATATTCTTATCATCAGATCAGAAAACGATCCGAGTTTCAAAGTACATAGAAAAACAACACACAAAAACGATTACATTCACTACTACTCGCATCACAATAATAGAATAAAAACTAGCATGATAATTGCTTTTTTCTTGCGTGCCTTTAAAATATGCAGCCCCCAATATTTTGATGATGAAATTCAACATATTACGAACGTTTTAAAAACATTACAATATCCGTCTTATTTCATTTCTAACGCGAAGTAAAAAGCTACGAAAATATATTTTAATATAAACAAACAGAAAAATAAAACAGATACCTCTCTACTAAACAGATATCTTTTCATTCTTACCCACAGTAATAATACAAAAATCTGCGACACTCTCAACAGACTTGGTATATATACGATACAAACACATTCTTCAACAATAAAACAGACATTAAAGACCACCAAGCACTCTCTCCAAACCGTCACATTCAACGCCGGCATATATTCTATCCCTTGTAACGATTGCCACCAAACATATATAGGTGAAACACAGCGTGAGTTAAAATTAAGACTTAACGAACACAGAAGAGACATAAGGAATAGTAACTCCCTAAATGCACTTATTTGCAATTATGCTGAACACGATCACTCGTTTAACTTTAATCATGCGAAAATTATAAAATTCGTTGTAGATAGAGCCAAAAGAAGACTTCTAGAGTCAGCACATATTTCAAATACTAGTACCATCACGAAAAGGAAAAGTTTCTACAATTTAGCCCCTATTATAGGAAATATAATTATCAAAGAACAAAATATGAATACAGATCCTGGGCAATTCAGTCTATTGTCCTTAAACGTCTCTCCTTAAATAATTTGAGTAAAATGAATGAGATTAGGGGGGAAAAGTGCTTGTACATATGAATTTAAATAACGTTTTTAAAAGTATAGATATATATATATATATATATATATATATATATATTAAATAATCTAACCTTTCCACACACACATTTATATTTTCTGCCCAGAATGGGTAGGATTTTAATATTGTTTCGTTTTCACCCGTGTATGGTCTATGATCGGTTTCTTCTTTTGTATTTTTCCTTTTTCAAATCCTGATGATATTCCCCTGCAATAGGAACGAAACGTTGATTACCATTTTATAAATTCTTCGGGTTTTCTTTCTCAAGCAGCATATATATATATATATATATATATATATATATATATATATATATATATATATATATATATATATATGAACTAACGGATGTGACGTCATACTTAATGAAATAAATATAAATACTTCGTTCTGATTGGCTACTAAATCAAGGAAAAAATTCAAATAATACAATAATACACAATATAAATAATAAGAATGGTCAAATGGTATTTTCATTTTTTTTATTTAAATTTAATTATTAAAAATGTCTATTTTTCTATATTAATTCATAATTCACGGGATAAATTAGATAAGTATTACTAAACGAACAGAATCGATAAAAAATATGTATATCTCAATATATTTTCATTTATTTATCTACACAAGGATATATTTCTTTATATGCTTCAATCATTTCATATCGATTCATATATATATGTAAATATATATGAGAGAGAAGGTAGTTTACTTGAAGCATTGTGTTAAAATATACATATAAGATTATAAGTAAGCGATAGTAATGTAGGAAATCTGGTGTTGAACACCTGTGACGCATGAACAAAGCACACAAACGAACGAAGGTAGATTTTATAAATCTCTGTAAATCTATGTTTTAAAAACAATCACAAATGCAAATAAGTAAACACGGATTTACTGTTGATGTAACCGGCTTCAGCCTCTGTCCCATCGACGAGATGTAGCATCCCTCTGCCTGTTCTACAAATACTTTAATGGTGAATGCTTTGACGAACTGCAAACACTTGTACCTCCCCGACGTAACTACCCCCAACAAACCTGACAAGCTACTAAGTCTCATCCCTTTACAGTAGAGATCCCTAGGTGCAAGAAAGCCTTTTACTCCAATAGTTTCTTCCCCAGAACTGCGGGTCTTTGGAACTCCCTTCCGGGATTCTGCTTTCCCAACTGCACTGATATGCAGAAGTTCAAGTGTAATGTTAACAAACATCTTTCTACTCATCTCCCTTCATAATGACCTCGCTAATTAAGTCCCTGATAGTAGCCCCCCTGCTTCAAAGTGGCACTGTGCCTTGTTTGGGGTGAAAATTGAATAATAAAAAAGACCAATATCTCGTATCTTCTATCTTCTGCAGTTGCAAAATTACTCTTCGAGGGTAAAGTGAACATTGCGTACCAGTGGAAATATTAATGTATAATTTAGATCTGTTGTTAAGTTTAATTTGTATTTTTATCTTTCTTCAGTTTACAATAATATTGGGTGACTTTCCACCACTGTTCTTAGTCATATTGTTATATTTCTATATTTCTCAGCGTACCATCGGGAATTTAAACACAGACAGAAATAAAACATAGGTCCGATAAACTAACTCTTTAGCAAACAACATATCAAACTGACACTCAAGTGACCATCTCTTAAAATAAAAAGGAAAATATCGTAAAATCAGAACCGAGAGTGGCATTAGTTGAGCAGCCAAGCAGAAGATGAGACATATTATAAAACTTGTTTTTGTTAATTCTGATTGTCTAATTATTATAATATTTGTACATACAGGGTGATCCAAACAAAAACAGAGGACATTCAATTGTTTTTCTGAGCATTTTACAGTCAACGGAGAAAAAAAGGCCAAAGACCCTAAAGTTTTGATGCAATGTTTTGAATATAATAAACTAGTTATAACTAAAGTTTAATTTCATTCGAACAAAACACTAAGAAAAGGGGTCTAATTAGAGTTGGGGCCGTTTTATTTGGGTCACCCTGTGTTAATATATAATATATATTGTTTATCTTATATATTTATTATTTAGTTTAATTTTATCGAATGAGAAATTAGTATTTTATACGGGACAAAAGTTTAGCAGCGCCCATCGTTTACTGCATCCGCTATCATGGAAGTTTCTGCGTTTATTTCTATAATTTAATTATTTATTATATTATTATTAGGATTTTGTTTAGTATATCATTTATTAATTTATTAATTTTCCTTTTGTTCTCTTTACTTTTTTAATGTTTACTTTATATTCATTTATGTAATTTTACCTATCGTCGGCAATTTATTTCATCTTAACAACCAACTTACAGACAAATATCGGCTCAAAAGAATTGTTTAAGTCAAAGGCATCATTTACAAAACAATAACAAAACACATAACGAAAATATTACGTAAAAACCTTCCTAGATTTTCAAACATGGTATAACAGACATAAAAGCGCATTTAATACAATAAAATAATCTCCATTCATAACATCAATAGCAAACTATTACTGGGAACTCGAAAATAATTGAGTTTAATATAGTAATAAAGGCCAATACATGTTCATATTTATACGATTCTTGTAGGTTATGCTTAAATGAAACGCTTGACATCTTAAATTTATAGATTCCTAAATCTTATACTGCGAGGTGTAAAGATAAAAGTGTCGCCTTTATTTTAATACTTTTATTGTAAAGACCCATTCAAACTATTACTAGTAACTCAAAAATAATTGAGTTTAATCTATTATATAAATCTCACCTGTCTGTTTAAATGCATGTATGAATGTATGAATGTATGAATGTATATCTCGTAAAACTTTCGACAGCAGCAACGGATTTTCATGAGATCGGTATCCTTTTGAAGCTTGACCCTTCGGACAACAAATATCGAAATATTGGCCAAAAACATTCATTTCGTCACCCTCCACTGAGTAGTTTCCTACAGGGAGGGTCGGTTTTTTCGTTGACATTTTTTACAAGTCATTCAACCGTCGCGTCCACGAAGTCGGATAAAAGGCGTTATTTCGAGCACCCGTGACGTCATAAACACGGTAGGCACTTCGGTAAGACAGTTTTTTTTTCTTTTTCCTCTGACGCGTTAAATGGTTCGAGTCTGCTTACTACTCCTATTTTTTTGCGCTCAACCAACACCTTGCAAAAAGCTCAACTTTCTTTTCCGCCTTCGCGTCACGGGTTCGAACCTGCCTGCTACAATTTTTTTTTCCTCAACACACACCTCCAAACACCCGGGAAACGCTGGACACCCAGGCTAGCATAGTAATAAAGGCCAATACATGTCCATATTTATACGATTCGTGTAGATTATGCTTAAATGAAGTGCCTGACATCTTAAATTTATAGATTCCTAAAACTTATTAAACTGTAAGGTGAGACGATAAAAGTGTCGCCCCAAAGAAAACAACACTACAACTTTATTTTAAAACTTTTATTGTAAAAATTCATTCAGGTAACTTGATTATGTAGTAGAGCTGACATCTATTCAATCCTCAATCACCGCCTCGATATGGGTCTGGAACTGGGAGCATGGCTTTTCCACAAGCGCTGGTAGGAGTTCGGCAAATACTAAATTTGCTTTTGTGGGAGGTCTTGTTGGTGATGTTCTCGACGTATCAAACGAAGTAGTCCAGCGGGTTCAGGTCGGGGGAGGGAGGGGGCCAGTGAGAGAAGGGTACAAAGTCGTAGCACTCCTTCTGAAGCCAAATCTGGGTTTCTTTGGACTTGTGGGCTGACACCGAATCCTACTGCCACACCCACCAGGGGATCACCACACTCTTCAGCACACCCACGTACACTTTGGTGTTGACTTTAAAGCCGACATCGAAGATGTGAGGTGGCATGATGTTGCCCTCACTTGAAAACATACCAAAGACCATAACCGTGACTGAATACTTTGTTTTCATCACCGTGTGTACGTCCCTGTTATTCGTGGCAATTCACCGATGCATTTTGAGAGTGCTGGCCATGGTCCTGTTGCTATAATTTGGATAGATAGAAGCAATAATTGTACAGCTGTGCATCTCCGACCTCGTTCGTTGAACATTGTGTCACTTGCAGACATGATAGAAGGCTCTCATCGCTCTTGGGATTTGTACACAACTGACCAACGAGATGATGGCCCGTAACAAAAGAAAAGAAAACCTGTTTTTGTCAATTGGAAATTGAAGCATGTCGACTTTCTAGGGCGGCAATTTTTTCGTTCCACCCTGTATAGAAATAAAATACGAACAAACTAAACACAGAATAAAATTTGGTTTAGGACAAATAAATTATAAAGTCAAATTAAATTAATATTTATATAAAAAAAAAACAACAAATAATTAAAAAAGAAATAATTCCAATAACAATTTGACACATAAAGGAATATGTCAGATCCAAAGAAAACGTAAAGCTTGACTGGGCATTTGTTTGAGATTTTGTCATTAGCCAAGGAAAATATAAACCTGATTTGATTGGTTAGTTGATTGATTACGATAATGATTGTTGTGGTTGCAAGGTTGAACAATAATTGGTAAGGAAATACAATGAAGACGCAAACAACAAGATAACGCAATAATAAGTGTATTAAAGAAAAGGTATATTTACAATATGTACAAATGACGGTGTCGAGCCAGAGAGTCTTGGTGGGAGGACATGTACGCTCTTCGGCGTCACTTCCGGTGGCATTTGAGTAAGACACCCTAAGGCCAACCTAGGCTTGCCATTTATAGTGTTATGTTATTCGCATATGAAAATAAGTGGTTGCCACCACAACACCCCCCTCCCAAGATTTGAAGTCACACAGATTTCAATATCTTTTACCATTAATGGTTCATTCACTTTTCTTTTCGTATACGGTGGGGGCTGCCCACTCGTTGTGTTCTATTTTTGATAGAATTCCCGTCTGTTCCAATCTACTTAATTCTTTATCAATCTTTTCCAACCCAGCGAACGGAACATTTCGCTTTTTTTCTAAAAATTGGGCTGGCGTTTTCTTTAAGTTCAAACGAGGCCTTGAATTTATTGCAGCGATCTAAGTTAGTCGTGAATGCCTCACGAAATAATTCTTTTAAATCGTCTTTTATATTTACTGTTGTTGGAGAAGAACATTCTAATTTTTTACAGAATGTATTGATTGGCTTATCCCATAGTCCGAATTTCTCAATTAAATCTATTCCAAACAGATTTTCACTATTTTTTAGTACGAATATTTTTAATTTCTTCGAAATCCCTTTCAATTTTATCGGGAGGACAACTTCTCCTTCAGATTTTATACCACCACCAGTTACCGTCCGGGCTGCTTTACTAGTTTTCATCATGGCTGGTTTTCCCAACTTTTTCCACGTATTCAGGTTTATTATAGAAACATCGGAGCCGGAGTCGAGTTGTAACTTTATTGATGTTTTAAATATTTCCACTTTTACGTATTTTCGCTGATCTTTGTCTAATTTTGTATTTGATTTTGTTTGCTGTACTCTCTTTCTGGTGTAATCTTTATATCTGCAGCAATCGCTATTGTGTCCCACCTTCTTACAAATGTAGCATTTTTTCTTCTTATAAGGACAATCTGATTCCCAATACTTTTCTGCACATCTCTTACAGTTATATCTAGGAAGAGGCTTGTTATATTCTGTACTATATTTATGGTTATTATCTTTGGAATATCCCGTTCCATTGCTTTTCTTTGTAAAGTTCTTGGTTGTTGCGTATGGTTTTCTAACTTTTCTTACATATGCCACTCCGGATTCTTCTATATTTTTTAAATCCTTTTTTAGTGTAATGGCCCTTTCACAGTCCTCTGCTAGTTTCTGGAGGGTTAAATCTTGCTCAGATTCCAGCTTAGACAACACTCGTCTGCGTATTTCTGCATTTTTCGTGGAAACTAACCCTTGAGCGAAGATTAGAAATTTAAAATCTTCTACAGTTAGTCTGCAAGCTTAAAATTATCGCAGTTTTTATTGACAACTGATGCGTATGTCAAATAATCTTGGTTGTCCATCTTTCTTAGATTCATGCACAGTCATCTTTTATGAAAAAGAGATATATTTGGATTAAATAATTCTTTTAGTAATTTTACAGCTTCCATGAACTCTAATTCCGCAGTTTTTTTAGGTAATATGTAATCTACGAATTTGCTGTGTTCTGATGTACCCAATTTTCTGAGTAAGAGGCTCACTTTCTGACTATTTGGCCAATTTTTACAGTCCAGTTGAAAAACATCCTCGTATCTTGTGTAGTATGCTTCAAAATTCTTCTCTTCCTCAGGCACATAATGAAATGTGTCCATGCTATTAATAGTTGTATGGGAGAAATTAACACTATCGACATTTTCTCGATTACTCTTTAGTAGCTCCAGTGTTTTAGCAAAACGTTCCTCTTGTCTTTCTTCATATTCCAATTGTAGTTTCTTATGCCTTTCTTCCTGTTCCAATTGCAGTTTTTTCTGCTTTAATTGTGCCATTTTCAGCTTTTCTTCTTGTTCCTTCTGCCATTTCAATAATCTGTCCTCTCTCTTTTCCTCGCGGTCAGCCTGTGCCTGTATTTGTGTTTGCAAAAGCTCGTTTTGTGTAGCTTGTCTGCGTTCATCCCGCTCAGCCTGTGCTTGTAAAAATTGCATGGACATTTTTGATAAGTCTTCCATGTTTTTTTTTTTTTTTTTTTTTTTAGTGTGTAGTTAAAAAAATATTGTAACATGTACAATATACACCGGTTTGGGTTACAACAAAAACAAATTGCTGTAAGCTCCTGTTTTCAATAATAATATCGCTGATTGCAATAATGTATTCTTTTTGCGAGTCACGCTGCAAAAAAAAAAAATAAAACAGGTTTATCTAGAATCACGAAATGTAATTGACTCTCCGTTTTTAGGCACTTACTAATAAGTAACTCTTTCCACAAAATAAAAGTTTGGGTTTTTTTTTTATCGAGTCACAATTGAATAAATGTATGCAGTACATTTAGTTCTTTGAGTTTTTTTTTCTAGTATTTTAGTAATTAAAATACCTCTTAAATTGAGATTACCTTTTTTTTCCGTGACGTTTTACTGTATTATCCGTTATTCAGTGACAACTTCAAGAAAAAAATCCTTTCCTTGAATTTTAGTTTTAACAGTGGTATTTCCTTTTAGTACCGACGTCAACCAAAACATTAATTAAAAAGTCCTTTAGTTGTTGTTTTGTTTACGGGGAACAGTAATTAGAATCCACTGGTGAACTTTTTTCGTAGGTTACTTCCTTGCTTTTCGTAATACGGGTCTGACCTGTCGTTTTTGCGACAGAACAAAGTTCGCTTTTCGTTTGCAAGTTGGTCCTTTAGTAAGATTTGTCGTGTAGCAACAAAACAAAAATTCACTTTTACATTCGTTTGCAAGTCGGATTCCCAGAAAACGGCGTAAATTGTCGCTTTTGCCACGTTAGAGTTTTTTTTTCACTTGAGTTGAAACTTCTCTTTAGCGTAAAATCCGTTTGCTCGTCAACACTTTGCATTCCTTAAAAAAATGGTCAACCTTTGCGTTGTACTTTTTTTTTTAATATAGTTCTTCGTCAAACTGTTATATTTGACGCTTCATATCTCGTCGCCAACTGTTGTGGTTGCAAGGTTGAACAATAATTGGTTAGGAAATACAATGAAGACGCAAACAACAAGATACGCAATAATAAGTGTATTAAAGAAAAGGTATATTTACAATATGTACAAATGACGGTGTCGAGTCAGAGAGTCTTGGTGGGAGGACATGTACGCTCTTTGGCGTCACTTCCGGTGGCATTTGAGTAAGACACCCCAAGGCCAACCTAGGCTTGCCATTTATAGTGTTATGTTATTCGCATATGCATATAAGTGGTTGCCACCACAACAATGATGTTAGTCCATCGCTTGCGTAGATGATGATGAGGATTATGTAATTATTCTGAAGGCTCGTCACTACCGCATTTGGAGCACCTTTTTGATGATTCTGTTGCAGAGGTACTATTTTAATAGTATTCTTCCTATCATATTCTTCAATGTCTGTAAATTTAGAAATGGTAGTCCATTTATGTATTTTGAAAATTATAAAATTAAGTGAAGGTACTGACCTTTACAACTAGTGCCGAAACTAAAAACAGTAGTAAAGTACGTGATATGCAGATGTGTCAGAAACGAAAACATTAAAAGTGTGTCGGGTAAATAAAGTGCACGTACGATCCGGGGTCTTGAGAACGATAAATAAAAAAAAAATTGTTGCCTAAAGCAATAATCACGGCGCTAGCCATTGGCTGGACAAGTATGACCAATCAATTTAAATGGAAGTTTTCCACATTGCCACCTCCAGGTATCACCCCGGGGGAAATTATTAATCAATCAAAGGTTAGTCAATTATGCTTCGGGGAAAGAGACGCTTTCTTTTGACCCTCCCCTGCTGTCGTGTCGTCAAACTATCGGCTGACCAATCAAAAGATGATTAGTCAAGATTTTGGCCAGTCAATAGGAAAAATCAAAATGACAATTACGATAATCGTAGACTTCGGCGTTGATCGGCCAATTTATAACACTGTGACAGATCGGTGAAACGATATTTTAAACTTAACTGACGAGTAAGCTCTTTTCAACTTAGACGTGAAATACTAACGAAGTCGATTTAGAAACGAAGTATTGCAAACCGACGAAAATGCTATTAAAAGTGCAACATATCAGATAGATAAAAATTCATGTAAGGTAGTCGGTGGTTCCGTAATATCAATAAACAAGCCAGGACACGTGTGCATATTAATGACTCATGTGCCGAATTTATGTGGCGTGAGAGTGATGTCACGGAATGAAATGTATATATATGCACCATGGTCGATAATGGAAGTGAAGAGAGAAGAAAAAAGAGAAAAGCACGTGACGAGTTTGAACGTACCCTTGACCTGCACGCAGTCTACTCCTCCCACCCCTTCGAAAGCGAGCCGGCCGACCTATGCGTCCTGCAGAGAATACTGCAGCACAACAGCTGATTGTAGCTAAAAACAAATGCTTGATATCTTGTAGGAACAAGAAAAAAACATATTATGCCGTGTTGTAAATGTATATCAGCAATTTGCGTGTGAACCGAAAGAAAATAATTTTATTTTCACCTTTAAAGTTTGTGTTCATGTTTTATTTTCTTTGTGAGTTTCTAAATACAAAAATGTGATCTTTTCTAAAGCAATAATAACATTATATTATGACCAAAGGCGTAAATTATAGACGAAAACGCTGTTTAAAACTAGTGTTGCAGACTGACAAAACTTATATTAAAAACTGATACGTTACAGATTAATGAAAACGCTATTTAAAACTGAAACTATTAAATCTAAGGAAAACGGTATTACAACCAAAACGCGACGAATCAACTAAAAATACGCTATTAAAAACTTAAGCCTTTTCAGACTAACTAAACTGCTTTCCAAAACTGAAAGGAGCGGATTAATGAAAACGCTATTAAAAAGTGCAACGTTTAAAACTGACGAAAACGCTTTTTACAACTGAAATGTGACGGATAGAAGAAATCGCTATTTAAAAATTAAGTTACAAATCGAAGGATACACGCGCAAGCAAATCAGGTCTTTAATATTTGCACGCAACTTAACCAACTAAATTATGAAAAGGCAAGCAAAAGTAATCAACAATGGTTTACTTGTTACATTCATTACAAAAAAGGAAGAAACAATCCTATCAAATCGGTTATAATTTTTTATCTCGTTTTATGGACTTTATCATGACAATGGTTGATTAATAAGAAAAAAAAACTTATAACAACCGTTATCAGTGTGCTTTTAAATATAATTATCTCATATATATATATATATATATATATATATATATATATATATATATATATATATGTATATATATATATATATATATATATTTATCAGTGGTGAAAAAACCGGACTAGCGTGCTCAATGTGTAGACAGAGCAGTATATAGGAAATTTATTACTGTGAGTCCAGAATGAGTTTACATATTGTTTCCGCTAGGGGGACATTCTCAAAAGAAGAGGAAATATCCGACTAGCTTCGTCAGAATTCATAGCTGGACTGAGTTATAATACCAAATAAGAATGGATAAATCGTAGCAGATGAGGCGGAGTTAGACAAGAAGGGGAGTGGAAGGGAGAGGACGTTGGAATTTTAAGTAGTAGGTGTGTATATAATAAGAGGGGGGTTATTATTAAATATTAATTATGTGTTAATGTTTATAGACGTTATTCTAGTTTATAACGGTTTAAAATTAATAGACGCTATTCTTATTTATAACGGCATAAGTTTAAGCAGCAGTTAGCAGTTAATTTAATGGACCCCCTGGCAACAGGTTGCAGAGTCAGTGTTAGTCGGCGTGGTGTGATGGGAGGGGGAAAGAACAGGTTGCATATGGCGTTTAAAGTGATAGTGAGAGTTGTAGCCGGGCGGGGAGCTATTGAAAAATATTTATTGTTTTTTATTTATTATTTATTAATTTTTGAATTATCAGACGTTGTAGTTGAAAGAAAGAAAGAGAGAAGGAAAATAGGAGGATAAATTAATGAATTATACGTAACAGGTTTATTTTGATAATATAAAAATAGGTAAGAATATCAGTAAGTTAATCAAATAATAAATTAATAAAATTATTAAGGAAATGTTTATGATCAGTAAATAACACACACACACACACACAAATACACACACATACATACATGTACAACATACGCACACACATCAAAAAGGGCAGAGCACATGCCTGAGTATATATACATACACAAATACGTATATATATATATATATATATATATATATATATATATATATATATATATACAGATTCGTATATGCGCGGATTTCTCAACGGGTGTGAATTCAGCCCTTAAAGATTACGATTATCCCTACCCACACCAGAGGAGGTATTCAACAAACCAAACAGTGGTAACATTTTCTGTAAGGTGGATTTAAGCGACGAATACTTACAGATCCCAGTTTTGAATTTTTTTTCATGAGTTGCTCCTATAATCACTAGAATGATGAAGATTCTTCCTACAATTCCAGTTTCCTTTCGTGCTGTACATAAGACATTAGTATTTCGTTTTTTTTCCCTCTCAGCCATTTTTAAACCAGCATCATTGGAAACACTATGTTTTACCAAGGTTGCTTCTTCCTCCTTCTCCACACCACTATGCCAGGTTTAATAGCTTCTTTTTCTATATACGTAGGCATAGGAAGGCAGAGTGGATGGTTTATAACATATTTTTAATTGTTCCTTCTCGTGTAATTTCCGTGAATTACTGCCATATTCGTTATTCAACCTTTAAAAGATGGTTTAGTGTAGATACGTGGGACGTTCCCAAAGTATTGCTTCCTATTTTTTTGGCACGAATAGACCAAAGTCGATGGCAAATTGCATTGCTATGATGACTGAACTTAAGCATTCATGACCTGAAAGTTTCTGTTGCAGATATTGACGATATAGAAATCTAAGAATAAACCCTTGTCAGGAAGATGCGCCATTAAATTCACCCATACAGAAAAAAATGAACCGATCCACATTCACAGACGTTTGTTGAACGTTTTCGAAGCCGATGCGGTTGATGTCAGCATCATAAGGAGATGAGTTCGTTGATTTCAGAGTGGCGAAAGAGATGTGAGTGACAAAGCGTGCATCGGACGTTTACAACCGATGCATAAAAAGAGACCGTCAAAAAGAGTATTGCGAATGGTTGCGTCTATGTAGAAACATAAATTCGAAAGCATAAAAGGTCGTTTGTTTGTTTGACATGAATGAGCTCCCCAAAAGGGGGGACGTTAAATTCACTGAATAGAAAACGGGCAGACGTGACCCTTTAATAAATATTGGTGTACCCGAGCGACAGAAAAGATCCCTGCTGAGAAAAAGAATAATATAATATAATATATGATTTTGTTTAATCCTCAACAAACAATGTCATTTTAAGAGTTGAACGAAAACATATTCTATGAGCCGATGCAAATAGGTCATGACTCAAGGTTTGGAGAAGAGACGTTTACACCTTGAGGACAGTTTACCTCTACCCCGGAGTCATGAGAAACCGATCGCAAAACTTGCAGGTGCAACTCGTGGGGAATCCCCATTTTGCTGAGGCGACCAATCAGAAAATGCCGAAGGTTGACACTGTCGTCGGTGATTGGTTGCATGAACTACCCCGCTTCACCCCACGCCGGAATATATAACCGAGTTCACAGCCGAAAATCGGCAGTTATTTTTTTTTTAGATCTGAGATTGATTTTGCTTGAGACAGCTTCTGAGCCGAATTATCGCTTCCCCCTCTCCGCGACGCCCTTGTTTCGCCAACACCGCACTGCTGAAAAGAAAGAGAGAAAGTATAAAGATTTAATTATCGACTCAGAGAAGTCGTGGCTATTGTGGACTCATTAACCATAGTATTGTAAAGAACACTTGTATATATTTTTGGGGGATTTAATAAGTAGGCTAGAAAGAAAACGAGTTTTTTTCTTGTGAATTGAACTATGTAACTGCCGGAGGGCGAATTGTTGAGTTACTGTTTCTTTTCCTAAGCATACAACTGACCGGCGGGGCGACGGCATATCAACTCTGATGCGAGGAGAACTGACAAACACCCGGGCACGAGTGAAGAATGACCAGTGCAACTAAGGGAAACCGAGCTACGGGGTCATGCTGCATGAAAAAGTCACATCTGGTAGCCGTGCCATAGACGCGATCAAAGGTCACAGTTTAATGATAATACTTACGTATTTGTAGCTGTTCAACGTTTTAGTTTTGAGTTTAAAAAATAGGAGGCTTTACTTTTGAAACGACCCTCGTATTTACACACTTTATTATGTCGCATCATATTGTAGTTATGTATGGTTTTGGTTTTCAGCAAGCAAGCTGAAATAAGTATTTGCATACAAAAATAGCAAAGGAATTTTACTTTTAAATAAAAATACTTTATTCAAACTTGACTAGCAGTGTAGATCCACATATAAGGTAAACTCATGAGCATAATTTACCATTTTTCTTCATTTAATTTCATTCAACCGCTGATTCGTAATCTGACACACAACTTTGATAATAGTTAATCCTCTGAACTGCAAGTGTGCCGAGATCACAATTTTAATGTTTTGTAATTAATGACGATTTTGAAATATTGCTTTTTTTTAGTTAAATAAATTCAAGATATCCCGAATATTAAAAAACGTAACAATTTCCTCTTGCTATGGGCGCGAAATATAACACTTGGAATTATTTAAAAAGAAAAATAATATTGCTACTCACCGGTTGAAATTAGCTACAGATTTTTCGTTGTTATTAGTTTTCTTTATTCATTATTAATTTATAGGATAGAAATTGTTGAGAATTGTCATTACTTTCTTTTTGCAATAGTTTAATATTCTGAATAATTACTGCCCAATTTCCGCGTTTCTATGAGAAATATATTCGATCGTTGGATGAAAGTATTTTTAAAAATTAGTTCCTTTGATTATTTTCCAAATATGAACAGTTCAACGAATTTGCTCATTCCAAAATTTTGATTTATAACTTTTCTACTGTTCTTTTGATTTCACTTTAAAATTTAAGTTGAGATTATTCTACGTTTAAGTTTAATTAAAAAGTAATTCGATATTCACCTTTTAGGTTGAGCTGAATTTTATTTAAAGTCAAACACTTTTAATTAAACGTTCCTTTTAAATTAAAATTTAAGCTCGTTTTAATTTAACATTTGAACTTGTTTTAATATTAAGTTGAGCTCCTTTTTATTTGACTTTGATCGTATAAAATTCAACATTCAGTTTGTTTTAATTTAAAGTTAAATACCTTTTAATTTAATTTAAGACGTTGATATTTTAAAATTGACATTTGAACTCGTTTTAATTTAAAGTTTAATTATTTTTAATATGGCTTTGATCATTTTAAATTATAATTTGAACTAATATTTATATAACATAAAATTGGGCGAGCTAGCTTTAGATTAAAGTTCAATTCGTTTGCATTAGAAGCTGATCCGTCTTAATTTTTAATTGAAATGCTTTTAATTTCATGTGTAACTCGTTTTAATTTAAGTTCAAACACGTTTTAGTTTAGTGTTAATCTTTCTTAGTTTCAAGTTAAGCTGCTTTGAATTTGATATGATCTCCTTCATATTCGTTATTGAACATTTCTTAATATACTACTACTACTACTACTACTACTACTACTGCTACTACTACTACTACTACTACTACTAATAATAATAATAATAATAAAATTAATAATTTGGAATGAAATCTTCATTTCGTTTGCAGATGTCCTACATTCTTTCATATCTGTTTCGGCGCCAATAGATGATGTGATAGTAAAACTGTAAAAAAAGAAAGATTAGAAATAATAATTAAAATATACGTTCAAATGGCACCAAAGACGTTAATTATAAATTTAACACCATAACTAATAGATGCTTGTAAAAAATAAAGTTAAGCCAATTATCCGAATTGAAACGTTAATTAAAATGAACAAAAAGCGCAGACTTTGCACCTGCAAAGAACTGAATATCCATCAAGATAGGGCGTTGAAACATCACAAATAATAAATACGAGTTATTTTAACACTTTAATAAAGTTTAACGGGAGTATGATAGTCTTGTATTGATACATTTTCACACAAATCCGAATTTTACTGAATTGATATTTAAAATGTATAAATATTAACGATATGAATAATATACCTGTACCGATAGGATATGCTGTGAAACTGCAGTAATTATGCTTCAATTAATATTGTCATTTATAATTTTCGAACTATTTCTTTATTTTTATTGCTTCTGTGTCGGGATATTTGATCGAATTTGCTCTCCAACATTCTTCATATGTTAACCTCGGGAATCATCGTGCCAGTTTTAATATAACTTTTATTAGACTCCTTAAATAGATATTCCGCATTTAATTCTTTTTAGTTTCATGTCGTAAAAATAAAATTATATTAGAAAGTCATGAGGAGGCCGAGAATGGCTATATGATTTTATATTTTATATTTTGCCAAAATTGAAGAGAGACAGTTCAATTAGACTGCAAAGATTTGGTTTGTATTATCTATATATCTATAAAAGTGAACGTGTCTGTCTGTCTGTGTGTCTGTCTGTGTGTCTGTGTGTCTGTCTGTCTGTGTACATTTCCCTACGCAATAACTCTGTCAATTTTTAGTCTATAGACTCGAAATTTGAAATACCGGGTACTGAGATTTGGGAAAATCGATGTGACGGGTGTCAGCCAGAAATTTGGCTGTTAAGGGGTCAAATTTCAACGATTTGACCTTTAAGAACTCTACCAAACTCCTCTGACAATTTTGGGTCTAGACACTTGAAATTTTAGATTTAGGTTCCTTGAACATGGATCTAACTTAATAAAGTGATTTGAGCCCGAAACAATAAATTTTCAGGGGTCATATTAAATTAACCATTATTTTGTTTTTTTGCTTTTTTTGCACAGCATACACCCCCAAACACCCGATCAACGCCGGGCACCCCTGCTAGTAAAACGATAAAAGCATTTTACTCAAAAAAAAAGTAAAATTTTATTTTTTTAAACACAATTAGTTGATTAATTTACGTGATTTTTAGAATACGACATCTTCGTTCCGTGACGAGTACATACATCATAAATATTTTTTCTGTATTTTTGTTTTTTTAATCAAGTGTAATTCTAAAAAAAATACCATATTATTCATTACTTAGAACATATCATGAAATGAAACTGAATGATGTGACCAGTGTTGGATATGCGAGACAGAAAACCAGCACGTTTTTTTTCTCGCGTGTCCTGTAGACATTTCTGTGACGACGTCAGGAAGACATGTATCTTGCTAAATACATAAAACCAACAATAAACGACATATATGCAAACATAGTTTATAATTATTGATGATACTTTCATAAGTATGCGTACATTGATTAAAATAAATAAACTTAAATAGAATATTTTGGCATACTATTCATAAATTAATAGGATATGTTAGCACGAATAGTTAGGTTTAGTGACTTTATTTCTAAAATTCAAAATGGCGTAATGGAAACATTATAAGGTATTTGTAGTTTCTCTTCCAAATTTAGAATTTTAGTCATGCCAAAACGCACTTTATTTCCTTTTGGATGGATTGATTGTTGCTATTTCTTCTGATGAGTTAAGGGCAAAATAGATTAACTAATTGATATAATAGTTAAATGACTGATTTTGCGCTATGAAACAGATACTCTCAATAATTGTAAATGTCGACTGAATGAAAGGAATAAATTATAAGATGGTCAACAAAATTATAAAATGGAACTTTGGAATATAGTCTTCTGTCATTTATTCACTATATTGCTCTGTAATAATATTGAGCTTCTTAAATAAAGATTGGTATATATTATAAATAAATAAAATATAGTTCCATGGAAATATATATATATATATATATATATATATATATATATATATATATATAGTGCAAAGTTTTGTTGAAAATTCAAAGACTCACGTTTTCATTTTTATAACCTTCGTTTATTTCCTGGATTTTTCCATTACAGCTGCTTCATTGATGAGTTGGCAATTTTACGATTTATGTTTCCGTAAAAATATTCTGTCCCCATGGACTTCTTCAGATGTTTATCCATTAGATCTTTAACAACGAAAGGTATATTTTTAACATGCTGGACATCGTATACGGGTAAAAAGATTTCCACTACCATGCTTCTTCCATCTTTTGGTGTTATGTAAAGATAGTTTTCCGTTTTAACCCGTACTTTCGTATTTTTATTTTTTATTTATTAATTATTTATTTTTGTTTTAATTTTGCCTGTTTTTCCTATTTGTTTTTTTCCAATTATCATATAGTTATATATAATTTTATTCCTATATTTATGCGTGTTTATTTTAATATTGTTGTTTTGCTTAGTGTTTGAATTCGTATTATATTACCCAATGCAGGGGAGGTCACTCTCGTGGTATCATTTTTTATCTGTGATTACCTCCCTTCCATTTTTTTCCTAATCTGCTCTAGTGCGTGAAATTAAATATATGTTTCTGTGCAAACACATCTAGTCTTTTGCTTAATAATTTTCTTTTGATATTAATATATGCTAAGATTCTAATATACATAGGTTGCATCTTTTCGCTTTGCTAGGTTTATATTTTCCCCCTCATCAATTATTAACCATCTTAATTTATATTCAGTTTTATTTTCCTTTAATGCCTTAATCCATACTGCTAAAGTGGTTGAATTTTTCTTTGTTTTTTTCCCGGTTGTTTTCGCTATTACTATTGGTTCTGTTTCTATTTTCGTTATAGTAGTTGTGGTTGTCACTATTGTTATGATCCTTTCTACCGTTGTTTTCATTTTTATTTACATTGTTGTTGTTTTCGTTATTTTTGGTGTTTTTTCCTGTCTCTGTTTCATTTTTAAACGATGCTAGGTGATTATTATATCTGTTCTTAAAGCAAGTTGATGGGGACAGAATATTTTTATGGAAACATAAATCGTAAAATTGCCAACTCATTAATGAAACAGCTGTAATGGAAAAATCCAGGAAATAAACGAAGGTTATAAAAAAGAAAACGTGAGTCTTTGAATTTTCAACAAAACTTTGCACTATATATGCTCTGTCCCTATTAAATAGACACATTGAGCTTAACTCAAAATTAACGGTGAATGGTTTTAAAATAACAATCTAGACCCGTTAAACGAAAACGGTATACATTGAAAGTAACGACATTTCAAAAACAAACTTAATATATATATATGTGTGTGTGTGTTTGTTTATAAATAAGTGGCTTGAGAACTGTAAAAGTGGTGGACGAATGTTTGCTTAAAATAGACACTTGGCGAGGTTATTTACCGGTGCCGCTCTTGTGGGTGAATCTGTAGAATTGCTGATGGTCCTAGGTTCAATCCTCGGCTTGGGATAGGTGCTTGTCTAGCGGCACTGATAAGTTGTTACACAACGAAACATGACTGTATGTTGATGACTACATATATATGTATAACACTTTGTACTTGATAAATATTGATTGTAAAATTTATTTTTATATTAATTGTTTTAATACTATACATTTTAAATATCTTTTAAAATTAATAAATTATCATTAGTATTAGCATTATAAGTATTTTTGGATTATTACTAATTATTACTATTATATTTTTCGTCATACTTTTCTGTTTTGGTTGTCATTATTATCACCATTATTATCAGTATTGTAATAATGTTTTTAGCATTTTTATCATTATTATTAATATTTTGCTTTATTATTATTATTATTATTTATTATTATAGTTTTAATGTAATTTTACTTTACATTCTTATTCTTATAACTTGTTATTACTGGGATTGTTATTCTCCATCTTCTTCTTCTACTTATTATTATTATTATTATTATGAGTTTATTATGACCATAGTTCATTCCATTAATCTATATATCTATAAAAACAGAGATGTGTGTGCCACAGACGATTTCTGATTGGTTAATCCAATAATCACATCTCCTAAAAAACTATAGTTCTTACGCTCTTAAATTTACCATAAAATATTTTGGTCTTATTTATTGTCCATCTTGGAAGGGTTTAATTTTTTCTAACTTGCCATTTACAAATTACAAAAATACGAAACTTACACCAGACATCACAATCCAACCTTCGACTCAACGTCCGCCATTCTGGCGCTATCCGCACACACGTACACACAACAGGAAAGCAAACGCTGGGCAGATTACTACTACTACTACTACTACTACTACTACTACTACTACTACTACTACTACTACTACTACTACCCAGCACACGCGCACACACGCACACACACTCTTTATAACATGTTCTTTTGAAGAGACGATTTTTTTTAAGCTGTTGACACACATGTTTTAAAAATCTAGCAAAAATTAATTTTCCTGAAATTTTTCAATATTTAAAAATAAACTATGCCGGCTGATAAAATTTTAAAACTTTTTTTTAAAGCTAGAACGATAAAATTTAAAAATACTTATTTATATATATATATATATATATATATATATATATATATATATATATATATATATATATATATATATATATATATATATGAAACTAAACTAAAAAACGCGCGTTCACTCGTGGTCTTTTCATTTCGGGTTTGTATTACTGTACACATAGATTCGAAAAAGTTGTCAAAAAACAAATATATAACAAATAAATGTTATCAAAGGCAAGATAAGTTACTTTTCTGCCAAACTGGATATTTAAATTAACCACACGTGGTCTCAAAATGAATGACGACGCTCAAAGTGTATACACATTTTGACTCCTCCCTTTACTTAAAAATTCACCAAAAATCAGGAAATTAACGAATTTTAATGAAAATTGCAGTATTTTTCAAATAATGATCGCAGAATATAATGAACTAATTACTTTTTACTTAACTCTTAGTGAAAATGTTTTATTTTGTTTAAACAAAAAATACCTTTACTAAAGTTATGGTTTTCAGTAGTAAATAAAAAACGCAAGAATTTATTTTTGCTTTTTTTAAAGCATCGTAATTTGTAACAATAAAAAATAATTTTTACAGTAACATTACGAAAAAAGCCCCTAAAGTCCGTATTAATGCATTCGATGTAACTCGAAGAAAAATGAATTATCGGATACTATTCAGGAAATTAAAGATTCAATTAGATTCCTATTTCAGTCACCTAAATTATTTAGGATGAAATGAGTTTAGGAATTTATAGCCAAACCTAAATTTTTTTTTGGGTAGATATCCAGATACGCTACTACAGAACACCGACCACTCTAATTTGTTTTGGGAGGGAGGGGGAAAACAAATATATAACAAATAAATGTTATCAAAGGCAAGATAAGTTACTTTTCTGCCAAACTGGATATATTTTTCGTGTTTTTATTCAATGTAACATATTTATTCAGCTCGAAAAACATACAGTGTTTACCGATGTATTTGAAAATTCAAGATGGCGTCTCACACCCTCTTTAACACCGTAAGTTTGGAAAAGGGTGTTATAAATAAAAAACTATACAAAATACGGGGTTGTATTACTGTACACATAGATTCGAAAAAGTTGTCAAAAACCAAATATGTAACAAATAAATGTTATCAAAGGCAAGATAAGTTACTTTTCTACCAAACTGGATACATTTTTCGTGTTTTTATTCAATGTAACATATTTATTCAGCTCGAAAAACATACAGTGTTTACCGATGTATTGGAAAATTCAAGATGGCGCCTCACTCCCTCTTTAACACGGTAAGTATGGGAAAAGGTGTTATCAATAAAAAAACTAGAAAGAATACTATTAAAAACCCGCCGAATATATGTCAAGCTATGTCACGGTAACATATATTGAGCGAGTTTTTAACAGTATTTTATCCAGTTTTTTATTTATAACACCTTTTCCCAAACTTACCGTGTTAAAGAGGGAGTCAGACTCCATCTTGAATTTTCCAATACATGGGTAAACACTGTATGGTTTTCGAGCTGAATAAACATGTTACATTGAATAAAAATACGAAAAATATATCCAGTTTTGTAGAAAAGTAACTTATCTTGCCTTTGATAACATTTATTTGTTATATATTTGTTTTTTGACAACTTTTTCGAATCTATGTGTACAGTAATACAAACCCAACATTCATTTTGATTTTAAAAAAAAATTCATTTTGATTAAAAAAAATAGTTTAATTTTAATATTTGTTTATTGTCTTAACTCATATCAAATGTTTTGCTTGTGTTCTGCTTCAAATATTCATAATCTTACATGCATAATTTTGATTTAATTATATTAAATAAACTTCAAGTTTACTACAAATCAAATCGTGTTCCTTCACTTTTTTAAAATGTAATTTATAAGTAATTAAAGAACGCATTCTAATCTTTAAAATCTATAATACAACGAAATATTCAATTGCTTATAATACTTAAACAAACATGTGTTTTTTAAATAATTTTTTTAATATTAATATTAGATGAGTTTCAGTATAAATCACCGTGTTCTTTCTTTATTTCTTTATTTTAATCCAATTTTGAAGTTTTGTAACGCTGTCTGTAAAAATTACTGTTCATTATTGACAGTCTAAGAGTTCCACATATCTTGCTTGTTGGGACCTCGGCGATGACGTCATTTTTTCAGCTGGCCGGCCATCTTTATAACGAAGGCCACGCCACCATCCCCCCCACCAAAAGGGGAAGCCTGGCAGTTTCTCACCCGAAAGGGGGGAGCTTGGCAGTTTCTCCCTAAAGGAGGGAGCCGGTGTCCCCCCAAGGGTGGGTGGGGGCGAAGAGGCCAGGAGGAGGTGACTTTTTTCTTTGGGGGGGGGGGGGAGAAGCCTCCAGGCACCCTCCTCTCTGAAGGTGGGGTTGGGGATTATCTCTCCCTGAAGGGGGGAGGCCGGCACCAAGCATGTAAATCCAGAGGGGTGACTTTTTTTGTTACCCCTCGGAGTGGGAAGGGGGCCGATCACCCAGGCAACGCCGGGTAACCCCTGCTAGTATATTATTAATTCTGTAATTCTTTTTTTTCACCAGTAAATTGAAATCTTCATCCAAAATAATATGCGTTAGGAGCTAAGTAGTATATTTTATCGTTGACTTTTATGACTTTAACTAGAAGCTTGTATCTAATAATGCCGGTTTTGCTTCCGGTCTGTCTACCGCTTGCACTCACGTATATTTTGTGATATTTGTGATATGTTTATTTTTTATTTTTTTTATTTTTCATCATTTATTTTCTCTTTTTTTATTTATGACCACATATGAAAGATTTTTAAAATCTTACAGTTTTGGAATTTTTCTTGTATTTCTAAATTTTATTATTGTTATTATTACTTTACCGTACTATTATTATGATAATAATTAATAACATTATTTTTACCGTCAACAATTTTGTTTCAATTTCGTTATACATATTGAAACCAATTGCGTCTCTTTTTACCGTTTGAATTAAACTCTATTAAGTTGCAACATTAGAACAAAATAACAATGAATAAAAATATACATTCTTCTTCTACAAATGGACCAAATAATTCACGTGAACTCTTTCGAACATTGTTGCTAGGAATGAACGTTGTCCATACTACAAATTTTCAGGGTTTTTTTTCAACATCTTTCATCTTTATTTCGATACTTTTTTGTGACCAAGAGCGAAGAAACGCTTGAAACATAAAAATAAAATATTGAATACAAAAAGTAAAAAAACCCTCATAACTTTTAAATCAATATATTTATATATAAATATATATATATATATATATATATATATATATACATATATATATATATGTATATATACATATATATATATACATACGTGCTCAATACGTAGGTAGAGCTAGTTAGTAATTTATAAAATATATATGGCGATTAAGCTACACTGGATATTCTGCGTTTCATCCACTATAGGATTCGTCAGGCTTATTCGCGAATTCTGTGGTTGCTTCTCGTTTTTATATATGTTGAGGATTTTTAGTTAGCCAATCAGCTTTCTAGTATCCACCGCGCCCCTTCCTATCAGCCAATGGGCATGCATTTTATCGAACAAAGGATCTGTTTTAGAACTAGGTTAGTGGTTTAAGGTAGACGTTTTCCTTTATATATATATATATATATATATATATATATATATATATATATATATATATAAATATACCTATGTGTACACACATACATGCATATATATACATATATATATGTATATACATATATGTGTGATCGTTTATGTATATTCATGTTTATTTAATTTATCACATCGACCATTTTCCGGTACACTAACATTCCTCCCTTTTTTATTTTATAAATAATGTACGACATATATTTTAATACACACCAATCATATTTCCTGCACGATCCTTAGATTTTCTACTCTACGGCTAAAAAAGTTTGAACTCTCCTTAGAAAGTTTTCTCTGATTAGTTTTTACCAAATGACCACTGCCTTATTTCATCTAGACAGAATTTTCCATCTAGTTCAATTGCATTCTCTTTTTGGGTTTAGTTTTCCCTTCCTACGATCGACATCGGCAGTTTAATTCAAGGCACCCTTCTCCCATATTCAAACAAGGGCCACTTTGGCCTCTCATCAAAACTTGACGACGTTACGTCCTATTGTTCCTCTGACCCTTGTTCTCTCATAGGCGCTACTTAAAACTAGACCAAATCCATTTTCTATATTGATTCTATTTCAAATTTCCTCTACATTTATCCCCAATATTTGGGGATCAAACTGAAAACCTCTGCTTACAATATCTACTGGCCAGCTCACAAGATATCCTCTATTGTCTATTCAAATCTCTCATCTAATATGGTGTGTTGTTCTCTAGAGTTTTCGCTTGAGACGATATTACACATTTTGTCATGTTATGTCTTGACGACCTTTTTACTTAATTCTCCACTTTTTATCTTCTCCCTCGAGTTATTCTCAATCTAATGGCTTCGTTTGCCATTACATCCTTCGCCCTTTACGCCGTGTTAGGGAAGTATTATTTTGTGTGCCCTAAAGTTGATTGTCAAAACTAGCCTCGGCTCATGGTATACGGGAACGTCCGCCTCTTACGCTGTGCTGGAAAATTTATTTTTCTCCAAAGTCGGGAACTGTAATCAGCACTTAGGCCGATAGCTCACGGAAAAACCCAGATTTCCGTTTAGCAAGCACACAATTTTTGCGTCACGTTGATCCTAGTCGATATCAAAGAAATTGAAAAAAGATAAAAAATTTGTTTTCGCGAATCATTCCTCGAATAAAATAATATAATTTTCCACCATGTAACTACCCCTAATGTATATTAAACTTAATTATAGGCCGACTCTCAAATTCTAAATATAATTACAGTCTAAATGTTTTCCTTCTTGCTCTACTTACTATGAGTTTCCAAAGAACAAATACATAGATATATAATTACATCAAATAATATACAGCATATCAGTAATATTGTCCTAAAAACAAAACAAAAAAAACAAACAAACAAACAAAAAAACAACAAAATAAAACATTAATCAAGTCCTCACAGCAACACAATTCATTTATACTGGTATCCAATGACATAAAGAAATCCCCAGTCCTTCATTGATTAAACAAAGAACATATAATCTTTGTTCAAACTGAGAACGTAAAATCTCTTTCCCCCACCGACTTATTGCAGACAACAGACAGAATCTAGGATTTTTGAAAGTGCATTCATCTTCATATCTTCCATTTATAGCAAAATCATATTTATATGTACAACATCTATATTATATAACTGACCTGTCTGTTTAAATTTATGTATGTATGTATGTTTGTATGTCTCGAAAAAACTTTCGACAGAGGTGACTACTTTTCACGAGATCGGTATCGTTTTGAAGCTCGACCCTTCGGACAACACATATAAAAAATGGCTAAAAGCATTAATTTCTTTACCTTCAACTAGGCACTTTTCCACAAGGAGGAGTCTCTTTTCGCCGATATTATAAACCCCTCATGTTGCACAGTACCCAACTATATTAAAGTTTTATCTGTAGATGGCATTTACCATGTTTTACATTCGAATTTTCATTGTTACATTATTGTCATCAGAATACGTCAATTAGAATTGTTTCAACTACCTGCAGGGACTGGCATATCAATCACGGATATCGACGGAGAAAACGGCCAATGGCATTGTCAGTGACACTACAGCGTGATCTTTGGTTAAATATTTTCAACAAAAAATTGCTTACATGATTATTGTTGTGGCTATTGATGGAGTCGGTCTCCCGGTGCAAGGTCCTGTGTAGATCACATTCTGAATTAAACAAACAAACAAATAAAAATAATAATGAAATCTCTATAATATAGGAAACAAGTAAGAAGAATCAATTCTTTTCTGGAAAAGAATATCGATTTTAAATATTATAAACATGACTTTTGCCAGTTAAAAATAGGCAAAAGTTATAGGCCGTTGATTAATAATGTGTAATTTAAGCCAAATTGATTGTTGAATAAAGTTACATTGCTGCTCATTTTTGCATTAAATACGAAGTTATGATTCATTGTTAACGATGAATCGAACGGATAACATAATACTAAGTTTGCTGCACCTTATAATAAAAGTTCATACGCCATTTCAGCCAGATCGGCTCAGTAGTTTATGAGAAAAGTGAAACGGACACACAGATAGACTAAAAGAAATATGACATAAATTAAATGTCAAAATATTTAAACAAGAAACTACGTTAAAGCACTCTACATATTTATAGATCGTCCATTCATTTAAAAATCACTAAAATGTAATTAGTTAATAGTTCCTTCCGGCATACGAGCAAGATAACAGTATAGTATCTGTTCTGATGCTACACTTCACCTTTTTCTATCCTCAGTCAATAGAAGAAAAGACTTTAGTGACTGGGACAATTTTTATTTTTATTCCTATCCAGAGCGCCCCTTTGTGGGGAGCTGAATTTTCCCTAGATTCAAAATCGACCTTGTGTCTTACTCTGTCTTAATGAGGAGGCAAGTAAATACGAACCCTTCTCTTCTAAGTCAATTTTTGTTTGCCTACTTTCAGAGTATTCCTTATTGAGGAGCTGGGTTTCCCCCACATTAAAAACGACCTTGTGTCACATTTTGCTTTTGTAGGGAAGCAAATAAATACCAATACTTCAGGCCAAGATCACAGTGTAGTATATGTTCTGATGCCACACGTAAGTTAATTTCTCCTTAGTAAATATATGAGAAACCATTCATACGAACGCTTTTTATTTTGCCTACATCTAGAGTGCCCTTTTGTGAGGAGATGCAACCCCCACATTAATACCAACCTCGTGCCATATTATTTTCGTATGGAATCCAAGAAATACCAATAGTTCCTTAGCATTTTAGCTAGTTAAGATAAAAGTGTAGCATCTGTTCAGTTGCTACACTTAAGTTAATTTGTCCTTATTAAAGGAAACCCTTCCATATTAAGGACGAATTAGAATTTTTATTTTTGCCTACGTTTAATGGAGCTGGTTTCCCTCCACATAAAATACGACCTGGTGTAACATTTTGCTCTCATGGCGAAGCAAATAATAGTTCTTGGCGCTTTGGCTAAGATAAACGTGTAGTATCTGTTATTCAAAACACTAGCACCATTTGACGCCGAAAGTTTGATGGAATTATCTCCCTTTAAAATTTAATGTTAAAATATTTTAAAACGTCGACCTTTTTTATAATGAATAGCTCTTTATTTTATTGTATTAATAAATATATTAAATTATTATAGATGAAATGTTTATAGTTGCTTCATACCAACTGTAAATGTAATGGTCTCCGGAAAGCGATGTAAACGTTTAGTCAATATCGGCTTTTTAGTGTCATATCAAACAATTGCTTTCGTCTGGACACTTCCCTAATAAACGGGGAGCTGGTTTTCCCCAAAGTTATGTAAAAACAAACCGAGTTGCTGATATCATTAAAAACTGTCCCGCAGAAAATGTTAACTGCTGAATAGTTATTGTTTACGTCGTCATAACGCTTGCAGAAAATGTTAACTCCACGATTTCCATTTGATCTAATTAAGTCAATTCTCTTCCTACTTAAATAAATTCAAACGCCTTTCCGTAACTCTTTCTAGCTGGCCGATTGGTTAACGTGTGATTTTTTTTTTCATATTTTATTTTCCAACTTCACCTCAGGGCTTCGGGTTCGATCCTACCTACATACCTAAACTTTTTTAATCCCCTCCTCGTGTTTCTCACTCAGGCAACGCCGGGTACTCCTATTTATAAAAATGAAATTGTTTGTGCGTGTGTGTCTCTGTGTGTACATTTTCCTACCAAACTACTTTGTCAATTTTCAGTATACAGAGTCGAGATTTGACATAAGGGGTATTAAAATTTGGGAAGATCTTTTTAATCGGTTTTCAACCAGAAATTTGACTGTAAATGGGTCCAAGTTCAACGATTTGACCTTTAAAAACTCTACGAAACTCCTCTGCAAATTTCGGTCTAAACACTTGAAATTTTAGATGTAGGTTACTTGGATCAGACTTTTTAATTTGATTTGAGGTGTCAAAATTAGGGGCAAAGTTTAAAAAATGACTGCTGCGGTCTCTATCAAATTACTCAGCCAATTTTTGAGCTAAACATTTGACATTTTACACACACACACACACACACATATATATATATATATATATATATATATATATATATATATATATATATATATATACACACGGCATAATCACGTTGACACACCGGTTCTCGTCAGATCACCGAAGTTAAGCAACGTTGAGCCTTGCTAATACCAGATGGGTGACCATTTGGGAAATCTAGGCGCTGTATGTGCTCTCCGCTTATTTCGGCATTTGTTTCCAGTCGTCTTGTACCTCAACTTGCCACTGGTATGCAACAATGTTGACTCAGGAGAGGCGTAGTTGGAGATTGCGCAACTCTTGCCACACAAATTTCACGCGCAGGCACCCTTACAGTGGGTATCCATAGTCTGTCAAGACTGAACGAAGCCTATATATATATATATATATATATATATATATATATATATATATATATATATATATATATATAGTGATGATCATATTTATTGGCACGGTAAAATAAAAGTTAAATTTTGTCTAATAAATTCTAAAAACGGGATTAAATTAAAGAAAATAACAAAGTATATTATGTATTTTTAACTGGCCTTTCCGATGCAGCAATCGGATTTTAGAAAAAATAAATAACAAAGGAACAACAAACATAATTGCAAAAAACCCTTGTTCAAAATTATTGGCACGGCTTTGTTTTTTTTTTTTTAGTATCAGTATAATATCAATCAATTTCCGGTTTACGTGCTTTCTGAACTTTTTTATAGCCATATTATGCTTGTTTAACGCTAATTCAGTGAATAATTTTTTTCAGATAATTTTTAGATAGCGATTTATTTAAACTATTATAAGTGACTAAATTATAATTTTCAATCGCCATGGTTAAAACTAAGGAACACAGCGAAGACGTCAGGAAGCTTGTTGTAGCATGCCATACCAATGGGGAGGGCTATGATAAGATTTCAAAGAAGCTAAACCTTCCCAAATCCACTGTTAGAGCCATAATAAACAAGTTCAAATCGCAAGGCCACGTTATGAGTTTAGAGGGTAGAGGGAGAAAAAGGATTCTTTCCCCAAGAGATGAACGGAAAATTGTTCGACAAGTAAAACAAAACCCAAGGATCTCTGTTGGGGAGATTGTTGATGAACAGAGCACCTCTGGAGTGAATGTATCTCGACATACAGTTGGTAGAGTTTTGAAGAGAGCTGGTTTAAAAGCACGTCGTCCGAGAAAGACTCCCTTATTGAAGCCTATGCACCTGAAAGCAAGGTTAGCCTTTGCAAAACGTCATATTGATAAAGATGTTGCATTCTGGAAACGTGTTCTATGGACTGACGAAACGAAAATAGAGTTATTTGGCCATAATAAAGTGTCTTATATTTACAGAAAATCTGGCGAAGCTTTCCTGCCTAATAACACCATACCCACAGTGAAGCACGGTGGAGGCAGTTTGATGTTTTTGGGATCCTTTGCTGCCTTGTTTGGCGACTTGTTAAGGTCACAGGTAGCATAAAAAAGGAAGATTATGTTAAAATATTGGATGAAAACCTGAAAGACTCTGCTAAAGAGCTCTCACTTGGTCGTCGTTGGTGGTTCATGCAAGATAATGACCCAAAAGCATTCGGCTAAACTGACTAAGAAATGGCTTGAGGACAATCATATTAATGTTTTGGAGTGGCCATCACAAAGTCCAGACCTTAATCCAATTGAAAATTTATGGAGAACATTAAAATTGAGGGTAATGCAAAGGAAGCCTAAGAATCTTATTCAATTGGAGGATTATTGTCAGGAAGAGTGGGCTAAAATTACTACTGAAGAGTGCAACAACTTGGTTGTAAACTATGAAAAGCGACTGAGGAAGGTAATCAAGGCCAAAGGCTATACAATTGATTATTAAATAAATCGTGCCAATAATTTTGAACAAGGGTTTTTTGCAATTATGTTTGTTGTTCCTTTGTTATTTATTTTTTCTAAAATCCGATTGCTGCATCGGAAAGGCCAGTTAAAAATACATAATATACTTTGTTATTTTCTTTAATTTAATCCCGTTTTTAGAATTTATTAGACAAAATTTAACTTTTATTTTACCGTGCTAATATATATGATCATCACTGTATATATATGTGTGTGTGTATGTGTGTGTGTGTGTGTGTGTGTACAAATGTGGCTCTCGTCGATTTCGACATATTAGCTTCTTACTCCATCTATTTCTTCCTGAGTGTGAGTTGCATTCAGTCCAGCTATTTACAAAGAAGTCTTCAAATAGTGCAATAAGTGTGGGTTGTTCGATTATATGGATGGGTCGGCATACGACACTTTATTTCTTTCCTGCAGTTTGATAATGTTTGATGCTGTATATGTCATAATGTCATTAAAGCATGTAGACCTGTATGCATTAGATCAATCAGAGAGGAAAGATAAAGTTTATTTCTTATTTCTTAAGGGGCACTGACCAGGTACTACCTGCTCGGGAATTTTTAAAAGTTCAGAGTGTTCTTCTTTTAGATGCTGGCCTGACACTGTCTACTTTCCGAGCGTGTGTCATACCTTCTTGTGATAGGAAGGAAATAATTAACAGCAGTGCATCTAATAGAGGTCCTGGATATGACCTTAAACTTTATCCGATGGGAAGGCTCCAGCTTGCGGGCTTTGGGGAGTATGGAGCCACCCTTTAATTGCCATTGCTTCCAGGTCCACTTTGGCCTGGACTGGTCGTATCTGTTAGGGTCTCAACTGTGGGTTGATTGAAAAAAAATATTCTATTAAAATTTGTTCTTCAAAATCACTGAATTCGGCATTAAATAACCTGAAAAGGGTTGATATGCCGTAAAATAAAACCAACCAACCAACCAACCAACTAATAAAGAAGGTGGACTACTTTGATAAAGATTTCCATATGAAAGTGACGTCTACTAATTTATCATGTTGTTAGAATCACTACATGAAAATAAAACTTTTTCTATGAATCAAGCAAACGAAATGACGGACATTTTTAATTGGTGCCATTTTTTAGAACCAGATCCTCATCTGCTGAAAGATTCAAAGAACTAAAGCACTGCTTATTTTCATCGCCGTTATTTTTTTCTCATCTTTTTTCTTTTTTTTCTCAACAAGTTTATTTTCCTAATCTTGAAAAGTAGAAAGTGGATATTGCGTTTACTTTTGACAGCCGCGTTACTCTCGCTTCCCTTTTTTAATCCTTTAGTTCTCACATTCTATCGACGATGTTTCTGGCAAAGAAGGAAAAATAACTTTTCTGGGCCAGAATCTATTCAAACTAACTTATCCTTGACCAGTTTTTGACCTTGAAATACTTTTTAGTCTCTTACATCAAGTGGCTTCATGCCTTGTTTGGAGTTATTTCCATGCAAAAAAAATTGCGATTCGACAAACTACCCCGTTTCATATCTTATTTCTTGTGTTTTGTTGTATTAAAAAAAACGATTAAATTCCACTTTTCTAAAGACATTCATTTATCTGAACGAAACCGGTTAAATATCTACGTTTGTTTGCTTATTATTTTTTCTGTGTTTAATTGTTTTTCCCTTCTGCCTTTTACACATTCTGTCTCGACGAGAGTACATTGAAACATCGTGTATTTTATCATCATTTATCCGTACTTACAAGTTACGGGTGATTTACTATAATAACTGATCTTTCATTCTCTATGTACCTAATCTCAATCAGAACTTCTATAAACACAATTATGTAAAAGAATTCCATGTTTGGAACACATAGTTTTAAATCCTCTCATTATATTATTCATCATCCAACTGATAACATCATTAAACTTATCCTCGAGTGTTTTCTTTGTCTTCGCACGTGTGGTTCATTATTAAGCAATGTGTGACTCACCATCGTGTTGTTCTTTTTATCAAAATCAATGCCAGAAAGTTTTCCTTCCGAGTCCGTATTGCATTGCAAAACGATCCGCCATGCATATTCACTAAAAAAAAAACAAAAAAAAAACAAAAACAAAAACAAAAAACAACAAAAAAACACAAATATTTCACATACTTTATAAAACGATCCACCATGAATATTCACTAAAAACAAAAACAAAAAACAAACAAACAAGAAACAAAAAAAACAAACAAACAAAAACAAAAAACAAAAAACAAACAAACAAAAAACAAAAAAACAAACAAACAAAAAACAAAAAACAAAAAACAAACAAACAAGAAACAAAAAACAAACAAACAAAAAACAAAAAACAAACAAACAAAAAACAAAAAAAACAAAAAAAAAACAAAAAACAAAAAACAAACAAAAAAACAAAAAAACAAAAAACAAAAAACAAACAAACAAGAAACAAAAAAAACAAAAAAAAAACAAAAACAAAAAACAAAAAACAAACAAAAAACAAAAAAACAAACAAACAAAAAACAAAAAACAAAAAAAAACAATCAAACAAAAAACAAAAAACAAACAAACAAAAAAACAAACAAACAAAAACAAACAAACAAAAAAACAATCAAACAAAAAACAAACAGAAATGTCTCATACTTTATAAATATAAAAATCAATGTTGAGACGATTAATCGGAATCAGTAAAATTTGGAACATTTTTATTTTTTGTATCTGAATTTTAATCGATAAAAATTGTGCCTGTTTTCGGATTCAAAAACCGATTCTTTTAATTTTCTTTGTCTTAATTTGCTTACAACTTTTTTTTCTATTGTTGTTATTAATAATAAATGATGAACATTGATTCTAAACAGAATTAAATTGAAAACATGAATTATATCTCCTTGCATAATATATTTTTGCGTTTGAGAAATTATTACATGGGTTTACGTGGTAATCAAAATAAAGTAAAATAAAAATGATAATAACTCTCTAGTGATTTATTTGGAGATCAGAATCGGTAATTGTATCGGAGTCGTGAATTATGAACAAAACTAGTAAATGTATCGGAATCGGAGAAAGATTTGGAATCGTCGATCATTAATAAAAATAGAAATGTGTGTTTGTCTGTTTATCCTATTTGTAAGACGTATCCATCTAACGAAGTCCTAAACTGATTTTTTTAAAATTATTAATCATTTTAGTCAGTAGATTTTTATTGAAGAGAGAGAGAGAGAGAGAGAGAGAGAGAGAGAGAGAGAGAGAGAGAGAGAGAGAGAGAGATACAATCTGTTGCTTTTTGAATTTCTATGAAATAATAGGCCCATTTTTGATAGTCTGAAACAATATCCAGATGTACCTTTTTGATTTTATACGTTGCCACAGTCTGAATCTTTTTTTCTTCTTTTTTTTACATGGAGTTCACCACTTATCAAGGCCCAATGGCCACTCAGGGATAAGGGTTATTGTGTGTACAGTAATCAAAGGGATAGTGTAGCAATAGTATTGGAGAATTGGTAAGGTGTCATTACTTAGGGAGGGGCGGTTCATCAGGAATTTGTTTGTGTTGGACTTGAAGACATCCAGATTGAAGGGAAACAGGAAAGCGGAATAGAGTTCCACAGGCGTGCAGTTCTAAGAAAGAAGCTTTGTTCATGGTATCTACGTTTTGATTAAGGCACAGATAGGGAGTGGGGAAAATTATTGACGGTGGTTTCAGCTAGTCGGGTGTTTTTTGAGAAAGATTGGCGAGGGGGGACCAGAGAATGGAGCTCAGACGAGCACCTGTCATGGAAATAACGAGAACAATGACAGGCTCGCTACATCTCTTCTATGGGAAAGAGGTTGCAGGGTAGAGAAAAGGGCATCCTCCATCAAGCCACGGAGTCTATTTTGTACTCCGTCAAAGCAGGATAGGCTGTTTTTTGCAGCCCCGCCCAGATATGGCAGCAGTATTCCATCTTTGGACGTACTTGGCTCTTATATAGATAGAGAATTGCGTCATTAGTGAGATATCTTCTGGAGCGGTAGAAGGATCCTACCATTTTCCCTGCGACCTTGGCCACAGACTTGATGTATGTGTTCCATTTAAGATCAGGTGTAAAGGTCAAACCCAGGAGCTTATCAAATCCTGGGGCCTCCCTTAGACGAGAGCCATCCATTTCAATCTGAAAGCACTTCTAATTTTAGAAGACTTGTTGATTTTCTAAATACTAAATTCTGTTCGTTAGTTCCTTTTAAATAACAAAGGGGTTATTTGGCTCCGTTTAAATCCTTCATTGTCGGTTTTGATAGTTTTGTTACTGTTGTGGGGTACAAATCACCCCTATTTGAGAACTAAGTGGAATCAACCAGTCCTATGAATACCAACTTAAAATAAAATGTAAGACTTAAAACCTTTGATTAATAAAATGTTATAGGTTCCATCAATGAATCAGGAAGATTTAAAAAATTGATTAGTTATTGAAAAAATGCATTTTAACACCTTTATTATATACTAGCATGGGTGCCCGGCGTGTTGAATAAAAGTGGTAGTAGGAAGGCAGGCTCGAACTCGTACATCAAAGGAGGAAGAGAACGTGAAAAAAAACGTGACGTCTTTGCTGTTACGACTATTGCTAAACCGGAAGTGATGTAGGTTTAAATTAAGGCTAGACAATCGAAAAGAGGGGATGACTTTCAAAAATATCGGCGAAAAAAGCTACCCCTCCCCATAGAAAAGTGCCCAGTTGAGGGTGAAGATATTAATGTTTTTAGCAAATTTTTTCGGTATTTGTTGTATAAAGGGTAAAGCTTCAGAACGATACTGATCTTGTGAAAATCCGTCGCCTTTGTCGAAAGCTTTAGGTAGACATGCAAACATACATACATACATAGATTTATATATTGGTAGCTCAAATTTTCGACCCAAACCGATTAAAAGCTTGCTCTCTCTCTCTGAATAACCTTTATGTAAAATGTCAAATGTTTATACCCAAAATTGGTGGAGGCGTTTGGTAGACATCTCAAGGGTCAAATCGTTGAACTTTGACCCATTAACAGCCAAATTTCTGTCCGAAAACGGATCACAAAGATTTTCCCAAATTTCAGTATCCTGTATATCAAATTTCGAGTCTGTAGATTTAAAATTGACAGAGTTATTGCGTAGGTAGATATACACAGACAGACAGACAGGCACACACACAGACAGACAGACACTTTCACTTTTATAGATATACTAGCATTTAAGCCCGGCGTTCCCAGGTGTTTGTAGGTGTATGTTGAGCATAAAAAAAGCAGTCAATTTTTTTAACTTGATCTCTATTATGACTCCTTAACATTTATAGTTTTGGGCTACAAATCGAGTTATTAAGTTAGATCTATGTCCGAGGAACCTATATCTAAAATTTCAAGTGTTTAGGAGTTTCCCAAATCTAACTACCATGTATATCAAATTTCGAGAGTAAAAATTGACAGAGTTATTACGTAGGTAAATGTACACAGAGACACAGACAGACAGACAGACAGACATACAGACAGACACGTTCACTTTTATAGATATATAGATAGATAGATAAATGCAATCTTCATTATTTATCATTTTGTAATGTATCCTTGTAGCATATTTCACGGTATTGCCTCAATTTCGTTTGCAAAGCGTTCTTTGAGAGCCGGAACTGTTCAAGATGAGTCACTTTCGAACACTTTCGTTTTTAGATAACCCCATAAAAATGGTCACAAGCACTCAAATCTTGTGAATGAGGGGGCTAAGAGATATTTCCGTTGCGAGAAATGACACGAGTATTAAGGGTACCGATTGAAATTCTTGCCGTGTCACTTGTAGCTCCATCTTGATGGAAACGTGTTTGCTTATCCATTGCAAAACGGGCAAGTTGAGAAGTAAAGAAGTTATTTATCATCTCCATATAGCGCTCAACATTTACAGTGACTGCATTACCAGCCTCATTTTCATGAAAAATGGACCGATAATAATGCCTCTTGCAGACATAGCGTACCATACCGTTATTTTCTGAGCATGATGAGTCTTCTCATGAAGAAAACAAGGGGTTTCCTCCGCCCAATACCTGATGCCCACCCGTCCATTGCTCCATGATAACTGACGTCTGAAGGTAAGGTTTACCATCCCTCCTACAATTCTACCCCCATTGCTTCTTCATTTAAAAAATGGTAAACAATGTAAATTCTATTTATGTATAATAAAATTGTTAAAATCTATTTTTTCAATAACTAATTAATTTTAAAAATCCTCTCCTATTCATTGGCGCCCCTCTCTTTATCTCTTTCTCTTTAGCTCTCTCACTCACTCTCTGTCTTTCTCTCTCTCTCTCTCTCTCTCTCTCTCTATATATATATATATATATATATGTGTGTGTGTGTGTGTGTGTGTGTGTGTGTGTGTGTGTGTAAAAGAGATTTAGAAGGCTGTCACAATGTGAGGAACGAATTATAGTCGCTGTTGGTAAGAGGAGACGAGAACAAGTGGCGATTTACAAATCAATAAGTACATACATACACACATATATATATATATATATTTTTATATATATATATATATTTATTCAGTTGTATGGTAAAATGTCTTACTTGTAAGCCTATGCGACGTATTCCATTATTAATTTCAGAAGACTTTTCCCTTTTCAAATGGTGTGCGTAACAGGTTGATTCAAAGCATGTATATATATATATATATATATATATATATATATATATATATATATATATATATATATATATATATATACAGGGTGACCCCTCAATCTAAATAGAGGCCATCTATAACATATGCTGTAGAACGGAGAAAAAAAGGCCAAAGACCCTAGTGTGATGTGATGTTTTGAATATAATAAACTAGTTATAACCAAAGTTTCATTTCATTCGGACAGAAACGGGGTCTAATTAGAGTTGAGGCCCATTTTTTTAGTCACCCTGTATATATATACAT
>NC_136511.1:32256220-32266220 GCF_053919585.1 Euprymna scolopes
ATATACGATAACGATGTTGGTCCATCGCTTGCAAAGATGGCCGTGATCATGCAATTTATTCTGATGGCGCATTTGGAGCACCTGTTGGATGAGTCTATCTTTTATCTTTTATCTTTTTTAATAGTATTTTCCTCTCAAATTCTTCAATACCCGCAGATTTAACAATTGTAGTCCATTTGTGAATTTTTAAAATTATAAAATTAAGTGAAGTGTTTGACCTTTAAAACTAGTGCCGAAACTAAAAACAATATTAACTCACGTGATATGCAGATATGTTAAAAACGTAAACATAAAATGCGTGTCGGATCGATCAAGCAATAATCACGGCGCTAGCTATTGGTTGGACAATTCTGACCAATCAATTCAAATCCAGTAGAATGACCGCCCCGCGTTGTCGTGTCGTAAAGCCATTGTCTGACCAATCAAAAGACGATTAGTTAAGATTTTGGTCCATAAATAGGGAAAGTCAAGATGAAAAAAATCGATTCATTGTCCGAAAACCGAATTTTGCCATCGTCATATTCGCCATATTCCACTATTGATCTCTGCTTGATTGTCGCGTTCAACTCCTCCGCCATTATCTTGCAGTATTTTATTTTATTTTATAACTTATCGTTACACTGACGTGTGTCAATAAATTTCGTTGTTGATTTTTGATAAAGATGTGTTTTTCGATTTTCTATAGTTGCCAAGTCTTTTGACCATTTCTACAATTCAGCTTATATCAAACTTATTTTTGCAGACTTAAAAAAAAAAAAAAAACAACGCGAGGCACGAAGAGGGCTTAAGAATTCGAAAAATACAGGGTGAAAAAACTCTAATTAGGCCCCGTTTCTTAGTGTTTTGTCCGAATGAAATGAAACTTTGGTCATAACTAGTTTATTATATTCAAAACATCACATCAAAACACTAGTGTCTTTGGCTTTTTTTTCTCCGTTCTGCAGCATATGTTCAAGATGGCCTCTATTTAGCTTTTGTTTTTTTGGGTCACCCTGTATATGGAAGTCGTGAAATCGCGACCACTTCGACATCATGAAAACAGCAGTACCATCATATTGGACTTCAAAACAACCATATTATAGTCAGCTGGAAAACAAGCCAGCGGAAAAGGTTTGATAAGCGAGCAATTTTGATTTAGGCACAGACAGAGAGTGAGGGGGTGTTCATGGTTGTTGTAGCGAGCGTTTTTTTGTGAATGTTTGGTAAGGGGAGACATAGATTGATGTTCAGAAAATAACGATAGAGTGAAGACAGTCTCGCAACGTCTCTTTTGTAGGGAAGAAAAGGGCATCACCTACTAGGTTTCGAAGCTGATTTTCAAACTTTTTCGAGGCAAGATGGGGTGTGCTGAGCAGCTCCAGCCCAGATGTAACAACAGTATTCTTTTTTACCACGTACTTTGCTATTATACAGATAGAGGATTGCGTTGGGACTTACACACCTTCAAAAGCGGTAAAATGACGGAACCATTTTTTCACTGACCTTGACAATAAATTTGATGTACGTGCTCCATTACATGTCAGGAGTAAAGGTTAGACCAAGAAGTTTGTCGAAACAAGGAGCGTCTTTTTGACAATGTTCGATATAATGTGATCAATGGTTTCTTATCAGCTCTCCGATATGTGTGAATCGGGTGTGGCTAGATTGTCTATCCCATGACATTTATGTCTGGATAAAATTATGAAAGTGACACAAAATCTCTTCGTTAAATAACAAATAGCAACAAGGAATGCCCGGCCATAAAAAGACAGGAAATTAAGCTAGACAAAGCCACAAAAGGATATCGCTACTCTTATATAAAAGAAACTTTGTATGTGTCTGTGTGTATGTATGTGTGTGTGTATGTGTGTGTATGTGTGTGTATGTGTGTGTATGTGTGTATGTATATGTGTTAATGTGTATGTGTGTATGTTTGTGTATGTCTGTATGTGCATGAGTGTATGTGTGTGTATGTGTGTGTGTATGTGTGTATGTGTATATGTATGTGTATGTGTGCGTATGTGTGTATGTGTGTTTGAGTTCGTTTCGTATGGACTCAAATACGGATTCGCTTATTTTTATGAAATTTCACTCGAAGTTACTATATGTGCATGGCAGAGTACTTAGATAGGTGTTGTATCGGAATATGTTCGATAAGTATCGATGACCGATAATCGAAATCATCTGATGAAAGAACAGACGATCTTGACTAAAGTTAACACCTTACACAGCCTAACATTACAAGTGAATCTTAGAAGTTTAATCATCACACAAGCCAAAAGGGTCGACATATAAAATCAAAAATAGATAATTTGATATGACATAATTTGATAAGACATAATTTGATATGACATAATTTGATAAGACATAATTTGATATGACATAATTTGATATGACATAATTTGATATGACATAATTTGATAAGACATAATTTGATAAGACATAATTTGATATGACATAATTTGATAAAACATAATTTGATATGACATAATTTGATATGACATAATTTGATATGACATAATTTGATATGACATAATTTGATAAGACATAATTTGATAAGACATAATTTGATATGACATAATTTGATATGACATAATTTGATATGACATAATTTGATATGACATAATTTGATATGACATAATTTGATAAGACATAATTTGATAAGACATAATTTGATAAGACATAATTTGATATGACATAATTTGATATGACATAATTTGATGAGACATAATTTGATATGACATAATTTGATATGACATAATTTGATAAGACATAATTTGATAAGACATAATTTGATATGAAATAATTTGATATGACATAATTTGATATGACATAATTTGATATGACATAATTTGATAAGACATAATTTGATATGACATAATTTTATATGACATAATTTAATAAGACATAATTTGATAAGACATAATTTGATAGGACATAATTTGATATGACATAATTTGATAAGACATAATTTGATATGACATAATTTGATATGACATAATTTGATATGACATAATTTGATAAGACATAATTTAATATGACATAATTTGATAAGACATAATTTGATAAGACATAATTTGATATGACATAATTTGATAAGACATTATTTGATAAGACATAATTTGATAAGACATAATTTGATATGACATAATTTGATATGACATAATTTGATATGACATACTTTTATATGACATAATCTGATATGACATAATTTGATATGACATAATTTTATATGACATAATTTGATAAGACATAATTTGATATGACATAATTTGATATGACATAATTTGATAAGACATAATTTGATAAGACATAATTTGATATGAAATAATTTGATATGACATAATTTGATATGACATAATTTGATAAGACATAATATGATAAGACATAATTTGATATGACATAATTTGATATGACATAATTTGATAAGACATAATTTGATAAGACATAATTTGATAGGACATAATTTGATATGACATAATTTGATAAGACATAATTTGATATGACATAATTTGATATGACATAATTTGATATGACATAATTTGATAAGACATAATTTGATATGACATAATTTGATAAGACATAATTTGATAAGACATAATTTTATATGACATAATTTGATATGACATACTTTTATATGACATAATCTGATATGACATAATTTGATATGACATAATTTTATATGACATAATTTGATAGGACATAATTTGATATGACATAATTTGATAAGACATAATTTGGTAAAACATAATTTGATATGACATAATTTGATAAGACATAATTTGATATGACATAATTTTATAGACATAATTTGATAAGACATAATTTTATATGACATAATTTGATATGACATAATTTCATATGACATAATTTAATATGACATGGTTTGATATGACATAATTTGATAAGATATAATTTGATATGATATAATTTGATATGACATAATTTGATATGACATAATTTTATAAGCCATAATTTGATAAGAAATAATTTGATAAGAAATAATTTGATAAGACGTAATTTGATCTGACATAATTTGATAAGACATAATTTGATATGACATAATTAAATATGACATAATTTGATAAGACATAATTTGATATGACATAATTTTATATGACATATTTGATATGACATAATTTGATATGACATAATTTGATAAGACATAATTTGATATGACATAATTTGATATGACATAATTTTATATGACATAATTTTATATGACATAATTTGATAAGACATATTTTGATATGAAATAATTTGATATGGCATACTTTGATATGACATAATTTGATATGACATAATTTGATATGACATAATTTGATAAACATACTTTGATATGACATAATTTGATAAAACATAATTTGATATGACATAATTTGATATGACATAATTTGATAAGACAATTTGATACGACAAAATTTTATAAGACATAATTTGATATGACATAAGTTGATATGACATAATTTTATAAGACATAATTTGATATGACATAATTTGATATGGCATAATTGTATATGACATAATTTCATATGACATAATTTTATAAGACATAATTTGATAAGACATAATTTGATGAGACATAATTTGATAAGACATAATTTGATATGACATAATTTGATAAGACATAATTTGATATGACATAATTTGATATGAGATAATTTGATATGACATACTTTGATATGACATAATTTGATATGACATAATTTGATATGATAAAATGTGATAAGACATAATTTGATATGACATAATTTGATATGACATAATTTGATATGACATAATTTGATAAGACATAATTTCATATGACAAAATTTGCTAAGACATAATTTTATATTACATAATTTAATATGACATAATTTAATAAGACATAATTTGATATGACATAATTTGATAAGACATAATTTCATATGACAAAATTTGCTAAGACATAATTTGATATGACATAATTTGATATGGCATAATTTGATAAGACATAATTTGATATGACATAATTTGATATGACATAATTTGATATGACATAATTTGATATGACATAATTTGATAAGACATAATTTGATATGACATAATTTTATATGACATAATTTGATATGACATAATTTGATATGACATAATTTGATAAGACATAATTTGATATGAGATAATTTGATATGAGATAATTTGGTATTACATAATTTGATATGACATAATTTGATATGACATAATTTGATATGAAATAATTTGATATGACATAATTTGATAAGACATAATTTGATATGACATAATTTGATAAGACATAATTTGATATGACATAATTTGATATGGCATAATTGTATATGATATAATTTTATAAGACATAATTTTATATGACATAATTTGATATGACATAATTTGATATGGCATAATTTTATATGACATAATTTGATATGACATAATTTGATAAGACATAATTTGATATGACATAATTTGATATGACATAATTTGGTATTACATAATTTGATATGACATAATTTGATATGACATAATTTGATATGACATAATTTGATATGACATAATTTGATATGACATAATTTGATAAGACATAATTTGATATGACATAATTTGATATGGCATAATTTTATATGATATAATTTTATAAGACATAATTTTATATGACATAATTTGATATGACATAATTTGATAAGACATAATTTGATATGACATAATTTGATATGACATAATTTGATAAGACATAATTTGATATGACATAATTTGGTAAGACATAATTTGATATGACATAATTTGATATGACATAATTTTATATGACATAATTTTATATGACATAATTTGATATGACATAATTTGATAAGACATAATTTGATATGACATAATTTGATATGGCATAATTTTATATGATATAATTTTATAAGACATAATTTTATATGACATAATTTGATATGACATAATTTGATAAGACATAATTCGATATGACATAATTTGATATGACATAATTTGATATTACATAATTTGATATGACATAATTTGATATGACATAATTTGATATGACATAATTTGATATGACATAATTTGATAAGACATAATTTGATATGACATAATTTGATAAGACATAATTTGATATGACATAATTTGATATGGCACAATGTTATATGATATAATTTTATAAGACATAATTTTATATGACATAATTTGATATGACATAATTTGATATGGAATAATTTTATATGACATAATTTGATATGACATAATTTTATAAGACAGAATTTGATATGACATAATTTGATATGACATAATTAGGTATTACATAATTTGATATGACATAATTTGATATGACATAATTTGATATGACATAATTTGATATGACATAATTTGATATGACATAATTTTATAAGACATAATTTGATATGACATAATTTGATAAGACATAATTTGATATGACATAATTTGATATGGCATAATTTTATATGATATAATTTTATAAGACATAATTTTATATGACATAATTTGATAAGACATAATTTGATATGACATAATTTGATATGACATAATTTGATATGGCATAATTTGATATGGCATAATTTTATATGATATAATTTTATAAGACATAATTTTATATGACATAATTTGATAAGACATAATTTGATATGACATAATTTGATATGACATAATTTGATATGGCATAATTTGATAAGACGTACTTTTATATGATATAATTTTATAAGACATAATTTTATATGACATAATTTGATAAGACATAATTTGATATGACATAATTTGATATGGCATAATTTGATAAGACATAATTTGATATGAGATAATTTGATAAGACATAATTTGATATGACATAATTTGATAAGACATAATTTGATATGACATAATTTGATATGACATTATTTGATTTGACATAATTTGATAAGACATAATTTTATATGACATAATTTGATAAGACATAATTTGATATGACATAATTTGATATGACATAATTTGATATGACATAATTTTATAAGACATAATTTGATATGACATAATTTGATATGACATAATTTGATATGACATAATTTGATATGACATAATTTGATATGATATAATTTGATAAGACATAATTTGATATGACATAATTGTATATGACATAATTTGATATGACATAATTTGATATGACATAATTTGATAAGACATAATTTGATATGACATAATTTGATAAGACATAATTTGATATGACATAATTTGATATGACATAATTTGATATGACATAATTTGATAAGACATAATTTTATATGACATAATTTGATAAGACAGGGTCGCGTTTTAAATAAATGTTTCTGTTTAAAGCACAACTCTACCATGATACTTGACGATTTTATTTTAAACATAAATTCAAGCAATTATGATCGAACAAGCAGTATAGCCAGGCACATAAAATAAACAGTAGGTTCTTTTATTTGACAGGAGCGCTTTCGAAATTTTTATTTAAAGGACAATTAAAGCATGATAATTGACTTTTGCATTCGAAACTTTAATTCAAACGATTATATTAACATTTTAAGGTTCACTACAGACATTCTCATCCAGTTGTAAAGAACCACAATGTGGGGCTAAGTCGAATTGGGGTGCATCGTTAGCTTCTTGGTGGATATCGACTTCCTCCTCGCACCGGCAGGGTTACACGACGCAGGTTTAGGATATGCCGGGGAACGCCATTCACCATTACGTTGTTCTTTGACTGCGTTCCCGTTACGACCCCCTCCCCCAGCGAGTGGTACATTTTGCATTGGGGGGGCTTTACCCACACCTCCTCGCCCACTTTAATGATAGCTTCTTCATCCTCAATTCCTACCGTTTTGTTGCACGGATGCCGCCACTTATATGCAAAGATGGCTCTATGAGGCACAGTTGTCTCATCTTGTTTGGTTTTCGGTGAGATGTTGTATCAAAACACCGCCTCCATGGGTGAAATGTTGCTCTTTTCCGCAGCAGCCTTGATGGTGCGATGATTCCTCTCCACTATCCCATTGCCACTCGGCCGATACGCTGCCCTAAAAAATTGCCTTAATCCCCACCTATCACACACCTCTTTAAAGGCTTCTGATCGGAAAGCGGGGCCATTGTCGATTAACAGTTCCTCAACCGGCCTTCTTTCCAAAAATATTTCTTCGATGACCCCCTCCGATCGCCCATGCAGCTTCTGCCCTGATCTCTCTCCATATGAAAACTTCCCCGGTCCACATTCGACTATAGACACATACAGCTTATGGCGATAATGGATCACATCAATGGCTAATCGCTTCCAGTCCTCTGCAATGTGTAACTCTCCTGCTTCATGTCTGGATGGTCCGGGATCTATCGATTGGCACTCCTGACAGTGCTCCACTACCTCCCTGACCTCCTTCTCGGTAGTTTCCGGGTAAACCTCTCTTGCCAGGAATAACGGCCGTTCTCTACCAAAGTGGTGCATTTCGTGTAACTTTTTAACTTCCTCTCTTGCACAGCATACTGAGGAAACCTCCTTTCTCTCTTGCAGCCAGGCCTTCTTTACCCGTGTCATCGAATCCGCCTTGTTCTTTTCTGATGAGATCAGCACTACAGATATCTTAACTGGAATTCCGCTATCAAATCTTCAAGTGCTCCAAGCCTGCGCTTGATCAGCATTTCTGCAGCACCTCTGGTCCTAACTCTCTTATCGCCAGTCACTGCTGACCTAATCCATGAAACTACTGTTGGCGAATCGGATTTGATTTTAATCGTTTTCAATCACCACTTCAGGGCTAGATTGATTCCTTTCAGCTACGTTGATATGGGAATAGTCGTTTTTCTTCCTTAACCACGCTGCATTTTCCACAGTTACGCCTCCCATCTCTAATACGACGCCCAATGCCAGACTGCTGGCATCACACCAAATCGCCTCCGCGTCTCCGCCGCTGACGTACCATTCCCCCTTTACTGGGTCTTCTTTCGTCACTCTCGCGATGATTTCCTGTAGCATGTTCGTGACCTCCTTCGTCACACAGCCCTCCCAGCCACCAGTGCCCGTTTGTCATTTAATAAAGCTGCACGCTATCCTGAGCCAGCCGGCGATTGGATAGTGTCCCACCAGTCTCCCGCAGACCGAGAAGAGTTCTCGTTTTGTCAGTTCAGTTCCGATTTCAGGTATTGCATTCCCTCGTCTAAAGACATGGCTTCCTTTGCGATCTCGGCATAGTTTCAACCCCAACGCTGCTCCTCCATCCAGGGAGTCCGCCGGTTTTGCAGTCAACCCATACCTCGCGACATGGCCTCTCACGTTCTCTGCTGTCACCTCTGCTTCCTCCACGAGAATGTCATCAATGTACGAACTAGTGGCCTTGTTCACTGTACAGTCTTTACTCAGCACCGTCTTCAGCACGGCAGTCATAATTTTTGGGGCTGGGCCGAGCCCAAAGCCTAACCTCGTCAGGCAATACAACTTCCCCTTGTACCGGACCAATTGATGTTTCCAGAGTTTTTCATCTACATGGATCTGGAGATAAGCCGATTTTAGGTCGACAATCTTAGTGACCTGCTTCATTCTCCTCCACTTCCTCATCACCTCTTCGTATACATCAATCCCCTTTCCAGTGTGGCAGGCTACGTATCTGTTTAATTCTCTGAAATCCAGTACCGGTCTAACTTTATTATTTGTTGGTTCCACAACCGGCAGTAATGGTAGCACTCCTTTTTCTTCCCCTGTCCACGGTTTCAAAATTCCCTCCTCTATCCACTTCTCCATTTCTTCCTCGAATCCTTTTCTTATTTTTCCTCGCAGTGTTTTCTCGTAGCAGCTTACTTTCTTTCGTAGTTCCTGAGGCCCGGAGATCCATTTCCATTCCACCGTCCACCTCTCACCATCGAACCCTGTCAGGAAATCCTCGTCTTCGATGCAGCAAGCCTCTGGTTTTTGTGTTCTGATATTTATATCACCTTCCACTCCTGCCATTCCTACTGCGCTGAGGCGTCTAAAAGTTACTTGGCCCCCTCTCAACGTAGCATCCCCCCAGTTGGTTGATCGCACTTACACCTAAAACCACATCAATGT